>NW_010529650.1:0-23641 GCF_000687285.1 Phaethon lepturus
TTCTGGGGCTTAGTGCCTGGCGGGGGTCAGGAGGGAAGATGTCCGCCTTCTCCGCGGGAGGCCTGGCAGGTTACGCCGTGAGGGAGCAAGGGGCAAGGCCGGGCTTGAGAAGTGAGGCACAGCATGAGCGGGTGGGCGAGGGAAGCCAAGGTGGCATGTGGCCAGTTGACGGCTGTTAATTACTGCAGGAGAATGGGGAGCAGGTGGGAAAAGGGAATTGGACGGTCCCCTACAAAAAAACCCCAAACAAACCCACACCAAAAAAACAAACCAAACAAATACCCCTGAAGGTCATGCTGCTTGTGGCTAAATACTGAACTAGAGATACACAGAGTGAAGTACTTGGGGAAAGGGGTGCTCCTGAAGGCCAGAGGGTGGGTGCTGAGGGCATGGCAAGACAGGCAGCGAGTGCTCAGGAGAGACCTCGTGCAAACCAGGTCACTGGCTTCCCTGGAGGTCCCTACATCTTGCCTGACAAGTCCTCTTTGTTGACAGGCTCTTGTTTTGCTGTGTATTTTTGACATCACGATAATTACTCATTTATAGAGTTCCTTCCTTTCAGGAGATTCCAGAAGCGCCTTGTGTGTCGTGCAGGGGTCTGTCACTGCAGTGTCGTGACTGCGGCTGTTTAAAAGCACTGAACGATGCTGCTGATGAGCAGTGTGGGGTAGGGAATCATCATATCAGCTGCCTATAGCACACGTTTTCTCCCTTGTCATGAGAGCCTGACTACTCCGACTTATCCAGACTCCCTCAAAAACATGAAAAGTGTTGCTGACAGTGTTACCTTTCAGGCACAGCCGAGCTCTCTGCCTTGAATGTACGACTCGTGTTTGGGGAACTGAGAGACAGAGAAACAGCTGCCAAGAGGCTAAGGACCACCACCAACAGTGTCCCCTTCTGTTCCATCTGCTGGTGTGCCTCTGTGACCTGTCCTTTCTTAGAGCAGTGTGCACCAGCCTGCATATTCAAAATGCAATAAAAATGCAAACTGTACCCTTTCCATTACAAAACCCTCCACTGAACACACACTTTTGCCTTGAGGGAGAGGACAAGAGAATGAATCGTATGTGACAGATGTCAGTCACATCACTTAATGCCTCACTGGAAGGCAGTGGGATACTACTGCGATGTGGGCAATGTAAGAGGCAGAACAGAATAAACCCGAAAGAAGAATTGAGACAGAAAGATCAAACCAAGCCAAGCTGGAATGTCACTGGGGCACTGGAGCGCAGAGCCTCCGCACTGCAAAATGGTCCTGGGGTTGTGTAGTCACTGTGGATATTTTCTCTGTTAGCTGACTGAAATCAGGGAATGATTGTAGGTTTTCATTGAAATGAATGCACTTTGGGACAGTATTTTAAGAAAAACTCAAAAGGACCAGAAGAAGACAAAGCATCCCTACTATTCCAACTCTGTAAATCAGCACCCATAACACCAAGGTGTTGCTTCTTTCCTTTCTGTTCTGTCTCCCCAAATATATTTTTTTAAAGACTGGTGGTGATTTTGTGCTGCCCCTTCAGAGTCACTGAGAGAAATCCTTAGTGCTGTTCAGGGACTTACCTGTTGGAAATTTTCTCAGAGCCCACATATAGGGCACTCCTCATGAGTCCAGCCCGAGTGCCCATAAATGCCATCTCAACACCTGCCTCAGTCTCCCTGTGGAACAGAAACACACAAGCAGAAGCAAACAGTTCTCAGAAAAACTGCCATCTCCCTGCCCAAGGGTGAGGACCTTTCAAACTAGAAGCCACACCTGGAGGTGTGGTCCCAAGTTCCTTTGCTATATAACCCATTTACATCAGGAGTGACATTGGCTCCTACCTGTTAATGGCGACAAGTTGTTACTGGCTAACAATTGGCAGGCTAAGACTTGTACCTAGATTCACACCTTTGAAGTTTGCTCATTTGGTTCTCTTGTAAGTAGACCATAAGCTCCTCCTGCTAGCCCTGCTCCAAGCTGCCTTCATGAGGCTCAAGTGAGGGAGAGGAACTGCAGAGAGAGAATGGCCATCTCAGGCACACACAGGATGGGCAGGGTAGCAGCCTGACTTTGAAGCCATAGATTGATTCAGACTCGTCTTCCTGGAGGTATCAAGGGCACAGAGGGGACATCTACATGGTGGAGAGCTGGCTGCAGTGTGGTGGCCTTAAAGTAAGGGGGGTGTATTGGCATAGCCATTTAAAGATGTGCTGATAATTGGGTGTCCTAGCATGATTGCTGCTGGCTCAAGCTTTGTTAGTGGTAGGAGTACTGGTAACTGAAACGAGGACAGGAATTCCATGGCCACACATCTGTTTAAGTAGTATGTTGTCTGCTGAAAGTAGATCTGTGTGTCATGAAACTAGATACTACAAGCAACGGGTGCCTCACTGGAAATGATGAAGTAGAAAGTTGTTTACTGAAGCTAGCCTGTCCATTCCCTTCCTGAAGTTCAATGTGAAGGCGTCACCAACAGGGACAAGATGAAACTGCCTTTTCTTCACTGCTGATAAGGAGCAAATTCCTTGCCACCTGGGATGGAACTTCTGCTATAGTCATATGGGAAGTCAAGCCAAACTGCACTGCTGCTCTTCAAAGGGATAACTGATGCATGGGGAAATAACTCATAATAACTTTAAACCAAAATGGTCTCAGGTACCCAGAGATACCAAACTGTATCAACTAAAGAGGTTAATGCAGTGCATCTAAATTAGGTGCTGCAAAGAACTGGTGCTGAACTGGCTAGGTGCTTGCAGTGACACATCTGGATGCTGTCTTCCAATGATATTCAGGTAAACTCACCAAACTAAAGGCTCACCTGAGAAGGCCCAACCTGCTGGAGTCCACTCCTGAGAGACACTTTCTGAGTTATTTCTAAAGCTGTTGAGCTATTTCTATCAGCTTTTTGAGCTATTTCTAAAGTTTCTTAGATGCCGTAAAAGGATCTGTGGCTGTTTCAGGCACTGCGTAAGCCCATAGCATCTGGACGTGTGTCTTTGACAGTGTTTTACTCATATTAATTTCTCATACACGTACATGGACATATTGAGGGCTAGTGTTGTCCAGTAGGCCTCCATGGGTGCAGTGACAACTGCATCAAACAGCACCTCCTGGACCAACTCCTCATCACCTAAGAAGAAGAGAGAACAAGAATCAGGAGAGAAAGACATGTCCCTCCCTAGATGTCTTAGAGAGTTCCTTATTATGGAGCATCTGCCTGGCCCAGGGCAGTGAAGCAACATGGCACAAAAAGAGGCCTCCCCTTGCAGGGCTGAGAATAGGACCTACTGTCCTCAATGTCGGAGAACTCAAGAACAGTTTTATACTAAGATCATCAGACTGGTTCCCCTGCAAACTCAGTGGAAGGGGTTTGGGTTTGAAAGTGTTGGCAAGCGAGAGGCTTTCAAAGAAAGTTATTCATAATGTCTTCACTCTGACTGTCTCCTTGGTTGAACAGGCTGTCCACAACCATTGCCTCAATTCCCTGCTTTGACGTTTCTTCTAGGTGCCCTGTAGAAGGACACCAGACATCCCACTCCACTCAAGAAGCTTCTTCAAAGCCCCAGGTGACTTCTTTATGGCTTCTACTCTGTCCTTGTGTTCATTGGCTTCTCTGTTACCCTTCTGTCCTTCCTGTAAATCTCTTGTCCTGGTTCCCCCCAGATGCTCAAGCCAGTCTAGTCTACCAGTTTAGTCCAGCCTGGATTGGGACTGAGGGTTGTTTAGGAAGGTTAGAATATGCCATGTGCTAAATAGCATACTCTAAGATCCTCTTTATCTGACCTGCTTCATTTCTGCATTGCCCTGCCCGCATTCATTTCGTGCTGTGAGAATGTGATGGCTATCATATTGCAGATATGCCCCTTTCAGTGGTGTTCTAGATAGAGCCACCCCCCACCCCTTTTCAATGTTTCTGCCTCCACTTACTGGGTTGAAGACCCAGGCATCCCCTAAGCTTTTCTCCCAAGTTCTCCCAACTTTCTTTCTCCTTTCTTTGTCACAGCTGTCACAATCCATTTCTCCATCCTTGCTGTCATTCAGACCTCAAAAACAGAGCTCATCAGCAGATATTTTCCTCCCCAGGCACCAAATGTCTAGGATGTATCCAAATCCTATTTCTTTTCCCTCCACAGCACTTCCAAATCTGCATGTTTCTCACAGTCAGCTCTCCTGAAACTTTCCTCCTCCTCCCTGGCCTCTTCAACTCATACATCTCCTCTTTTTAGCCGCCTCCAAAGACAGCCAGGAGGGGTCTGCTCACACTATGCAAGAGAGGAGCAATTATTGGATTACATTTGGTTTTAGTTTTAAGAGATTCCCATCCAAAACATGCCAAAGGTTCGTGCCTCTCAGATGGAGTATTACATGCAAAAGCTTGTACATGGCACAACTAAGGGGGCTGAAGCTGTGGGGAGTGAGGTGGGCTGAAGGACATCCTAAAGCTAAATTGCTGTAGGGGGTTGCCATGCCCACCCCTGCCCCGCAGCAGAAGTCCCACTCCATAGTGGTGCTATATCAGCTGCTTGTGTGGCTACACCTCGCCTGGAGAATGGGACCTGGTGCAAGGGGAGAGCAGCAAGGGGAGCAGGAAAGATAATAATTCTGTAACAGTTTTTTCCCCCGAATCAGTTACCAGTTGTGTTTGGAAAACAAAATTAATAACCCTTGTTCTGAAAGAACCCGTCTGTTTAGATGGCACCATGCAGCCTTCGGAGGATGCTGGCTGGGGCCCTGAGGAGCAGAGTAGTCACAGCAGCTTTCTTGGCTCCTCCTGCCATCACCTGCTTTAGCCAGAGGGGGGTGATGACTGACCCCCTCTGGTCAGTCTGTCTTAAACATCGTGTGCAGTCCCCACCAAGCTCCATTCAAGCCTTTCACTTTTCAGTATTTCCTATGCTGAGACCTTCAATGCAGCTGAGTTATGCGACAGATTTGAAATGAAAAAAAAATCCTCTGACAGAGACAAGGAAGTGGACCCTCAGCTCATTTCCACTTGTGAATTAAGCTGGGCTTGAGTTCAGTCCTGCCTGTGTGAGGAGGTGGCACAGGAGCTCAGTCTGACACCAGTCAGTTTGTCACAGTCCCCTCTCCCCTG
This sequence comes from Phaethon lepturus, assembly GCF_000687285.1. Taxonomy (NCBI): domain Eukaryota; kingdom Metazoa; phylum Chordata; class Aves; order Phaethontiformes; family Phaethontidae; genus Phaethon; species Phaethon lepturus. The sequence continues at coordinate 5,079 of NW_010529650.1, forward strand.
TGATGGGTACAGGGAAATCCCAGCAGCGCCTTTTCAGTGCCTGGGACTCACATTCCAGGTCAGGTTCCTCTCCGGTGAGGAAACGGATCACAGCCTCCAGCTGGCTGAGCTTCCGGTGGTCCGGATCAATGTCGGTGATGCAGTAAATCCTGGTGGGGAGGGGAGAAGAAACCCGCAAGGGCAAAGAGAAACCACAGTCAAGGAAATGCTCCTGGAAGATAGTAACTGCAAACAAAAATTCAGCAAAAAAGCTTGGGCTGTAAAGATTTTGCTGCTGTTGCATGCTGTGCCCACTCAAAATCTAACAATGTGGCTGTAAGTCAAACCCTACCAATAAACCGAACACCAATTAATCTGACTGCTGCGTTTAGCAGGGCTGCTGTTATGCTCTCTGGCATAAACTCACAATGCAACACAGCAGTCCCAAATCCTTCCAGCAGTTATCTGTATTACATGTTGTGTAAGGTGTGTAGCTATGTCTATATAAACAATAACAATGTGATGGAGAGACCTGAAAAGCAGAGAGTCATGTGCAATATGAGTAAGACCTCACTGGGAGCAGAAGAAGCAAGAGACAGAGAAACAAAATGTGAGATCAGGAATGATGGCAACAAAAGCTGCCCCAAAAGGACACAGCTGCAGGAGCCTCAGGATACAGTTTGGGGAGAAGCAGGAGAGTGTATTACTAATGCTCTGTATTACAAAAGAAACCAGTCTTCTAATCATGCTTCCAATTTTGACCACTTCATTGTCAGGACAAGGGAGAGGAAGGGGTTATAAGAGAGAATCACAACTCATAAAGGGGCTGAAAGGAGTGATTTATGAGAGAAGTCTAAGAGAAATGAATATGTAAAGTGTGGTAAACTGACACCGCGAGTTAGGAGTAGAAGAAGGAGAAGTCACTGCTTGTGTCTCTAATGCGCTGCCTGTGAAACTTGACAGTGTAATGAAAGGTGTGAAGGGCTGTGGGGCTTCTTGAATATAGTTATTTTGGCTTTGATACAGGCTTGGTTCATGTGCCTGAGTGTAACTGAATGCTGGGTTCATGAAAATCCCAAACCTCACAGCAATAAATGGAAAGTGCCATGCTTCACCCTGTTTCATATCCAAACCAAGCAAACCCATAAATTATGCTTGCTACTGAAACAGGGGTCATAAATCACATCCATGTTCACTAGAAATTAGGTCTAGGCTCAGTTCAGAAGAATGCCAACCAAAAATAAGCTAGGATTTAAAAAAGCATTTCAATCTCTCACCAAGCTTACAACAAAATTTTCTGACACGTCTGACATACTGTAGGTTTTGTAGCACAATTCTGAGCCAACGAGGAGGAACAAAATAAGTCTGAGCACAGAATACTGAAGATAAGTCTCAGGAGATGTTTCCTAGCAGAGGGATGTGCCAGGCTTTGGTGGGATCTCCCAAAGGAAGAGGTGAAACTGAATTGCCTAGAGACAGTCAGGTGTTTCCAGGTACAGCCCCTGAACAGCACTGCTTTTTCTCTAGGCCACTGAGGGTGGTGAACTGAAGCCAAATTGCTGAGAACTTTGCCAAAACCTTCTGACAAAGTCCTGTGTCCTTGACAGGATTTCCTCCGCTTACCATTCATTTGCTAAAGACAAGTCTGGCTGGAGCAGGTCGTGCAAACCTGAAACCAGATAATGCATAGAGTATTCAGTTAGGCAGCAGACAGACAGATACAGGCTGTGAAGAAGCAGCAAAGCAGTGAAGTTCAGAGTAGCTACCTTGTCCCTTAGGATAGCGTGGCTGTTCCAGATTAACCTACCTTCTTCCACTGACGTGTTCCCCAGCAGAATGTACTCCCCGTGTCCCCTGGACAGCACAACACCCAGGCTGCAGGCAGGAGGGAAAACAGGGCTTGTCAGCAAGGAGAGGTGTAATCCCTAAACATGACACTGTGTTCCCTGCAATTACAACCCTTAAAGACATTAACTCCCTCCACTGCTATTAAAGAAAAGAATATCATCAAAAGAGGATTAAGTGAGATCCAATTTCAGCACAAGAGGCTAAGGAACCTGTGTGTAGACCTATGAGGCATTTTTGCTGTCAATTTTTTGGCCAACATTGTAGGTTCAGGTCAACAATAACATTTCTCAAACCTGTGCCAGTTTCAAACCATTTCAGCTGGGGAAAAAAAGAAAAAAAATTTTTGCTTGATTTCTTCTGTGATGTTTTATAATTTTCAGTTTATAACAATGTTTTGTTTAGAGCCATACACCAGAACATAAAACATATTCAGTGGAACTGAAAATTGAAGATGTCTCATTTCTCTGAAATGAAACAACATGCTTCACCTAAGGTATAGGTTTTGGATTCTGAACTTCAGATAAATCATAATATTCCTTTTGAGTTGTCGTCAACCAATATTTTAATGGTTATAGGAACAAAGAAGCTGACTTCTTTTATTCACATTGCTCTACTCATGAGTTGTAGCCAGTTTTATGAAGAAAAGGGACCAATTTGCTGTCCCTGATGGCAGATTTCTGATACACCATATTGGTGTCATGTGAGTCCTTGCTCACCTGAAAGGTGTGCCACTGATGTCCGTGAAGAAATAATCATTGGTGAGAAAGAGAACTCGTTTCTGGAATAAAGAGCATGAAAAAGAAAGTGAGAGACCATCTGACAGACCAAGGCATAGTGGTGATGGGGACCTGGGATATAGGTTGCCAAGGCTAAGCAAAAGTAGTTGATCATTACTAACAATTCACACCCTGCTAGGGCTGGCTGGAGGCAGGGATGAATGTGCAGTATTCAGCATATTCAGCAATTTGTGACTTTCAGGATCCAGGGAGCCAGTCTGTCTTTCCATCTAGGGCTTCAGTTAAAACTTTTTTTGCTCTAGGGCTCCTGCACAGGCTGCAGGAAGGGGTGGGGTGAAGCTGCCCTCCCTCTTGCACCCTCCGAGCCAATGCGCTGGGGGCCCTGCTGCTCTTTTGCTGTACAGAACAACCTTGATGGCTTTGCACATCATCATCATCATCCTGAGCAGGAGGGGGGGCTCAGTGGAGCAGGTAGGAAGGAGAGATGGGATCGGAGGAGAGGCAGGATGGCAAATCTGTGTGGGTGGGCAGCTGGGGCCAAGTCTCCCCACTCCTGTGGGAAATGCTCAGATTCCTGACATTTGCTTTCATGCCAAACTGGGACAAAACATTAACATATTCCAATTTTGTTAGAAAACATCACTAAAGGAAACAATTTACATTTTCAAATTGAACAAAAGTGCTGTTTCAAGTCCAAGCTGTTTTGATTCACATGAAAATATTTTTTTCAGGTTGACATTTCAACTGAAGACATTTCAGACTATTGAAAGCTGCTTCAGAACTTCAGCTGTTTGCCAGACTGGCCTTTTCCTGTAGAAAAGTGTTGATTTCAATGGAAGTCTTTTCCAAAGGAGAAAAGTTTTTGGAAAATTTCTATCCAACCTTTATGCCAGTATATGAACCCTAATATGTTTAAAATCCCAGCCCCAGTCTGAAAACGAGGTGAGAGGATGTGTGTGGGAGACAGGGAGTGAACACAGAAAACTCAGTGTTCCCCAGGTAAAGTCGTGCCTGCTCTAACCTGCTCAAGCCGTGCAGCAGTGGAAGTGGAGCGAGGCATGAAGGGCGAGCCAGCACCAGCTCCACAGTGTGCCCCAGGTTTGTGCACACAGCGGATGGGCTGACGGGGATGGGGGTTATTGGTAGGTGAAGAGGTGGGAGACAGCTCAACCCCTTCCCTCCCTGCTCACTCCATGCATGGCAATTGTGTACTGTTGAGCAACAGGGTCCGAGTCTTTTGCTGAGATGAGATGTTCCAGGAGTGCCGTGATACCCTCAAGGGACATGGCATGGTGGTGTTCTGGTGACTGTGGGGAAGTTACAAGAGGTATTAAGCCTCCCTTTCCTTGCCAGTGTGATCTGATGGTGGAGGTGGGGAGGCATGGGAAGAAGGAGACCTGGGGGTGTAGGCCTTCCCCTGGAGTAAAGGATGATGCAGTAGAAAATGGCCTGGGGGCACCACTACTCTGAGACCCTTTCCTTCAGCAGGGTTTGTTCTGCTCATCTTTGCTCCCCTCACCTGCCCCTCTTCTGCACATGCAGCCACTCAGCACTGGTGCCTGTGAGGGAGGGAAAACCTCTGTTTGGGCAGGGAGAGGGGGTGGCTGGCCAGCTGGAGGTATCACCACTCATCCGTGGGAAGGGAGAGAAGCAGAGGCATCCTGGAGCCAACTGGCTCTGAGGAAGACCAGGCAGGACTTTGCCACATAGCAAGGCAGAAGACAAGAACATGGGCACGTTGGCACAGCAGTAGGATGGCTGACTACCACCTGTTGTCTGGGAACACATGTATTTCCAGTTTTGGTGTTGTCACTGTACTAGGCAGTCACTTCTGGCTAGTGCCATCATCAGTGGTTTGCCACAGCTCCTAACCATGTCCCCGCTCTTTTGCTTTCCGTCACAACCCTTTTGTACCCTAGCTGCAAGCAAAGGCATTTTTGCCATCAGGTCTCTCTAATAACCGCCCCTTGTCTTTGGATCTTACTTTTCCCTTCCTGAGATCAATCTGAGGAATCAACGTTTACGTGGCTGACAGAGTAATTTCTGTCCCCTTCACTCAGCCCTTCTCTCCACTGTCTGACTGCCTCATTCTCTTTGTTTCAAGGCTCTGTCAGCACTTTCTTTGTTTCAACTGCAGCTCTGCTTCATCAGCGAGCAGAGTACAAGTGGGAATTGCTAAGTTTCAGTTCTGGTCCCCGCTCTGTGTGTATTCTGATAATAGTAAAACTGTCACATACTCGGCTTCAGTCGCCTATTGTGCTTCATAAGGCTTGCAGAGTTGCAGAATAAAACAGGTAATATCTCTTACCAAGGCTACTTTTTGTTATCTTTGTTTCCCTGAGTAAGGGAGCAAAAAGATGTCCCTAAAATACTGAACTAAAAAAGATATCTTTGGATGACTCAGAAGAAATGTTACTAAGGGTGCACAGAGACAGAGAATGAGGTTAAGCTAGAGAAATAATCAATCTAGACTTACAAAGAATGGATCTTGCTGGAAAACCCTGATTGCTTTTCTGACAGAATAACAAAGATAATGGATGAAGGGAATAAAGGACATGCAATGTATTTGGGTTTATATAAAGCACTTGAAAGAGCTTCTCATGAAATTTTATTCTAAAGACTCAGTTAAAGTGGGCTTAAATAAGATGCGGAGTGAGAACCAGCTGCAGTACTGCAAACAAAAAGAAACAGAAAACAACAGGGCATCAAGGGAAAAAGATCTAACAAGAGGAACAGACCGACTCTATCTTGGGAGCCCTTATGTACAGTGATCTGTAAAATAGAATAAGACAGCATTTCTCTGCATACTGAAAAAAAATTCCAAAGAGCCCTAAAAATTAGAAGGACTGGGCAAATAGGACTGGAATTCACATGGAAAAATGGCAACTGGAAAAAATAGCATAGAAGCACGGAAACAACAGCAGCCATTCCGGCACAGCTGTGGGAAGGAGAAAAAATTGAAGGGACAGTGGAAAGGAGATTTGGGGCTCCCTCTTCAGAAATATCCTGTTGCAGAGAAGGGATGCTCTCTACAGAGCCACAGGGAGAGAGTACGCAAATAATTCAGCACCTGGTATTTGCATACCAGAAATGATACAAGAGACAAAGGGAACAAAAAAAACCTGCTTGGACTGAAAAGTGTGCAAGTATCTCAAATGCAGATGTTGGCAATGCCAAGGAGAGGAAGGGCAAAGCCATTGAACAGGTACCTGGTAGTTGCAAACACCAAAAATAGAGAAAGATAATTCAGTTACAAGATCGAGCGGTACAACCATTCAGAGGAAACGGAGGGGTGTCTTCATTAGGAAATGGCACCATTTCAGCTGTGGCTGTGAGCAGTTGGTTTATTGGAACTGGTGCTGACTGTGGCTTAGCATGGGAGCAGTTCAGCCAGCCTGATCGCTGAAAAAAATGCTCTCTATTAAAAAATGGGAAATTTTCCTGAAATATGAAAGCCTTCTGGGCAGTGTAACTTGCAGGACTCTGGAATACTTCCTAACAGGAAATCATAGAATCATAGAACAGCTTGCGTTGGAAGGGACCTTTAAAAGTCATCTAGTCCAACCCCCCTGCAGTGAGCAGGGACATCTTCAACTAGACCAGGTTGCTCAGAGCCCCGTCCAGCCTGACCTGGAATGTTTCCAGGGATGGGGCATCTACCACCTCTCTGGGCAACCTGTGCCAGTGTTTCACCACCCTCATTGTGAAAAATTTCTTCCGTATATCTAGTCGAAACCTACCTTCTTTTAGTTTAAAACCATTACGCCTTGTCCTATTGCTACATGCCCTGCTAAAAAGTCTGTCCCCATCTTTCTTATAGGCCCCCTTTAAGTACTGGAAGGCTGCAATAAGGTCTCCCAGGAGCCTTCTCTTCTCCAGGCTGAACAACCCCAACTCTCTCGGCCTGTCCTCATAGGAGAGGTGTTCCATCCCTCTGATCATTTTTGTGGCCCTCCTCTGGACCCTCTCCAACAGGTCCATGATGAAAGCCAAAATCTTTAGAAGAGTTAAATAAACCTGAATGAAAAAGTACCAGTGAACGTAAATGTACAAGATGATTTTGCACTGATTCCAAGGGAAGATGTATAACCCTACATTAGACGTGGTAGGGAACATTCAAAAGTCTCCATTTCACTAGGACTTTTCATAAAATGTCTGTAAATATTTGTATAGAAATTTAATCCTGGACTTGGATAAAGGAAATCAGATTCTGACAGCAAGGGACAGTTTTCGTGAGTGTTTTTGGGTAGGGGAAGGGAATTGCAAAATAGTCTCCAAACCTCTTTCTGTCTAGGTCAGACCAGCATAGTCTCCCACATTCTAAACTCTTGAAGATCTCCATTTCACAGCCCTATAAACAAGGAACAACATGCCTTTTGGCTTTGCCTGGACAAAGTAGGGAGCTGTGAGGCACTTCCAATACCTTTGTGAGAGCAGAATGTCAGTAGGTATAAAGAGCACTCCTAACCATGCTCTATTTTATGTCTTTAGCACATGTGTTATATATGTGGTGAAACAATAAAATCCTCACACTCAGAAATGTTGAACCTTAAAACCACATCCTTCTTGGTTCTTCAGCATCTATTTCCCATCCCCTCTCTCGTTTGACCTGAACAGAAGGATAACTTCTTACCCCTTTATCCACAGGGACCTTCACATCCATAGAGAGGTAGCCCGTTTCCCCATTGATCATGGCAGTTCTCAGCTGCAGAGGTGAACAAGATTAGTATTAGTGTCTCCAGGCAGGGCAGGACAGGAATTAATAGAGCCACTTGTCATTCACATACAGGGGCTGGCAGAAAAGAGTGACTGTAGGGTTTTTATCCACCCCACAGCTCTTTCTTGCTTCTTTTAAACTGAAAACCTGTTCTCAGTGGTCAGGATCCTTGTTCAATCAGGCTGATAAGTGACACAGAATAATAACAGCTTATGCTGAAAGCTTGTTGATGTGTCTTTTTAGTGAAAGGAAAGGACCTGGAAGCTATGAAATTGCCAGTCCAAGTTTCAGGCTTCACCATTAGGCAGCTAGAAAGTCATTAGCATGGTGCTTTGAGAGCCTGGAAGAGGAGACACCTGAGAAACCCACTAACTCCCCCAGATCGATTCCAAAGCTCTTGGATGTTTTTTAAACCGATTTATAAATTATAGGCTGTATTCAGCACCACTTCTGAGGTGCAGCAAAGCAGCTGTTTAACACAGCAAAGCAAGACTACGATAGCAGGGTAGGCAGCGAGGAGACCACTTTATTTAATACAGGTTCCAAAGGCAAAATGTAATTTTCACAGTCACTCCCAGCCACTTGCAAGAAAGAGCCAGGGAATTTTTCCACAACTGCGGAGGCTTTGACTTTATGTCCAGCCTGCTGGAGCATATCAGCCTATTGCTTCAGCCTGGATAGAAAAAAAGGTGGGAAGTAACGGATTCATTCACACAAATTGGTTCCTTACTTCCAGAGACAGGCCTCCATTCAAGTGCTGGCCAGTCTCAGCTGCTTTTGCTTTACAGGGCCACAGTTCTGTTTAATGTGGGTTATTTACAGAGCTAGAATATAAAGCTTGTGTTTCTCAAGGCCCACATCTCAGAAATCAAAACACTGACAGGTACTATTACTCCTTTTTGGCTAAGAGCATTTGACCTCCTGCCAGAGCCACGGCATACTCTCTGTTCTGGTCTGACAGCCTGCAGCATTTTCTATGGGCTCTGGGTTTAGTTCAGATATTGTTGCTTCATCCATATCTTCTTGAATATCAGGTATCTCTCGTTGCCCCATAAGGCAGCGAAGGGAATCAGTGGATATCAGATCTCCTTGGATCTCCTCAGCTCCAGCTAGTCTGCAGGCAGACTGCTTGTCCTGTGCCCAGCCCACGGGTGACAGTGGCTGTGGGCTGGTGCCGCAATCCAGGTTTGCTCCTTCTTCCTCAATAGCTTTTCCTGCATTAAGAAGTCAGGTACGGTCCTGGTGACTCAATCCTTTTTAGGCAGGACACTTCTGGCAACAGCTGGCCTCCACTTTGAAAAACGTGTAGCAGAGTTTGGACGGAGGGGTTGTCTGGTGCGTGCTGAAGCACTCGTTCCTGACAACCCAAACAGCAAACTCTCCTGCTGCAGGGCAACGAGTCTGTGCTGTCCCCATCACCGGCAGCAAGTGCTGCCGACTCCTTTTCCCTGTCTGCTTCTGTAGTTTCAAACCAACACAGACATACAATTTACCTGAGGGGTCTCACAACATCTAGGTGTTTTGCCATTTGGTTTCAACATCCTTGCAGGTGAGGTTCTTCTCCAGTGATTCTGTCAACGCTGAAGAGAATCTGTTTGGGTGACAGCTCCTAGACTGCTGGGAAGGATCCCTCAACCCTTCCCTTTTCCCCTCATGCTGAGAATATCCCCGTGTTGCAAGCCCAAACTTCCTTGCTGCCCAGCTGCAGAGAGTACTATTGGTATTTTCCAGACAGTGCCATCTTCCCTCCCCTGGATTTCTTTTTAGCAGCTGGCTGTATTACACATCGTTAGCACTTGGGCATATTTTTCCAGTCTGAGTTTGCTGCTTATCGGTGTTGCTGAGATTATACTGCAACTGATGTTGAGTCTGTCATTGATCTAATACTGTAGCTGCAAATCTGAGTGTTGAAATGTTGGCAGCTTTCTGCTGCAGTGGATGTATCTTGAGAGTCTCTAGACTTGCTGAAGTCACGCTGCAGATACCGTTCACGTCACTGAATGTCTCTGTACCCTCAGTGACTCCAGCCTTTCTTTCTTCTGGAAGATGCAGTACAGGAACACAAAGTGGCTTTGTTTTTCATGTCTCTTTTGACATTTTCTTTTCCACTGGGTAGTTTTACTCTGCCTACGGACAGAAACTGTACACTTTGCATCATATTTGCATCCAAGTATCAATGTTATTTGGTCAGACAGGAACCTGCTAGCCAAATAAATATGACAGCAAAGCAAAGACCTCTCATTTCCTGGATTTTTATTTTTTTGTAAAATAGCAAGCTAGGTAGAGAGGAACAGTGACTCCGGAGAGAGAGAAAACTACAATGGGAGCAGAGCTCCTAAAAGACATCACTGAACGCACACAAAGCCATTGGCAACCTGCATCTTGGGGGTTCCACTGCATGTAAAGCTTCTTACTTTTGTCTTGCTTTCCGTGGTTCACACCCAGTCCCATCGTGTTTTCTTTCAAATTTGACACTCTTCCACTTCCCTGGTTCCTTTAGCGTGGCCCTTTGTACTTGGCCTGCACTAGTGACAGTAGCTACTTTGATCCTCTTGCTGGGTAGTGTGTTTGTCCTGCCTGTTTAAGTGGGTATCTATACCATCAGATCCGTTTATCTCAGCAGGCTCCCCTGTAATCCAGAAGCATGTGTCCCACAGCTAATTCTATCTTACTCCAAATTCAGTTCTTATCTTAGCAACTTAAGTATCTATTCTCTCCTAATTCTTCTGAGTAAAAGAAAACCAGCCACAGAGGAACCTTTCTACCTTCTCATTATACCTGCGTTCCTAGTTGTGCAACGTGGCAATGTGCAGCTCTTTGTTAAGGTGTGTGCTGTTTCTTGTTTATCACTTTAATTAATATTGCTCAAAAGACAGTCGAAAAGGCATATTCTAATCTTTTCCCTCTGGTCAGCTACTGTTTTCAGTGCCTTCACACCTGTGCAATAAGTTAGTTTCTGGAAATTCATTTTTCTCAAGCATCTAAGTCCCTTATCCTCTTTGTTTATTATTAATAGTGACTGCAAGCTTTAATCTCTTTTTGAATGCTCTTTTTTCCTTGTTGCAGATCTCATTAGGTGAGTGGCTTGAGCTATATCTCACATACTATATGTATGGGTAACACCATGGGACACTGCCATGCATTTGGACCATGTACACGGAGACTGGCTCCCTGGAGCACCCTCCAAAGTGCTTCCTTCCTCCTGCCAGTGCTTTCCCTCCCTGTTCCCTGAGAAGGAAAACTCATACTTGGAAAGAAGACAAGCACTTTGTATGGAATCATCATCCTTGTCCCCTCATAGACCACCAGCCTCTCTTAGTCAGGACCAGTCTGTCCCAGGAAAAAACAGGAGTGCTGGCTGCTCCCCTGCCCCTTCCATACAGGCACACAAAGTAATAGAAGGAAGCAGCTACAAAAAAGGTTTAAATTTGCTTTCTGATACTCACTATTTCATCTTGGTCTTCCCATTCCACTTCTGAGAGATCTACGCTGTTGTAGTTTGGCTTAGGTTTCAGTTTCTTTCCTTCTTTGTACTGGCATTTATTAAAAAAACCAAACAAAAACCCCATAAGTAAGTGGCTAGATAACTTCCTAAACTAACCATTTAGGAAATTATATCTAATTTGAAAAATAGGGGTGTCTCATTTATCCTCTGACTGGGAAGGCAGCTTTTGGGTGCAAGTGCCTTCTCGGTCCCATATCATGTATATGTTTATGCAGGTAATGTGGGGCTAGGATAGTTCAAGTGGGAGAGGCTGTTCCAGGAGCAAGGGACAAGCAGGAACACAGATAAATTTACAGGTAAAGGCTACAGCCTCCTTTGTGAATATTCTTCCACATGGATCTGTACAATATGCTTGCCTCCAGGAAATCTGTTTTTTCCCACAGCTAAGAGTGTAATCCCATTAACACTATAATACCAGCAGGAGATCTTTTCTGATTGAAGTTAGGCTTTGGCTCCACTGACAGAAAGGTAGACTTTTCACCTCGGGCTAACTGATACAAGAGAGCTATTTCCCTGTAACCTTCTGGGTGAAGGAAAAGGTGTGAAGCAGACTGAGAGGCCAATTTCAGGTGGAGGATAAAGCAGTGCCCTTGCCTAGGTTTGCCTTGCCCCATCCTGGAAACACGATGTGTCCCTTCACATAGTGAAGCTACCCGTGCCTGCGTTCTCCCTGTGCAAAGCTGCCTTTCCGAAGGCTGTTGGCGTGAAGCCCTGTGGTGGCACTTTCTCCTGCCGGTAACTGCACCAAGGCTTATAGCTGTGTGCAGGTAGGTTTGTGCCGGCAGGCATGCGTATGAAATGTAAAGTCATTGCGTGCCTGGGTGTCTGGGTGACAAGGCCAGCTGTGTGTTTGTAGAGAGATGTGTGGTCTGGAGCTCCAGGTGGCTCCACAAGGGAGAAGCGTTTTCCTTGTGTCCACTCCTTCAAGTCCCAGAAGGTCTTTGCAGCCTACTGGTCTCTACACCATCTCTGACTTACCAAGTTACTAAGATTTGTGGTACTGGACCCTGCTAGCCTCATATTCCCAAAACGTCCAACACTACAGCTGCTGGGTAGCTATTACTGGGGTGTTACTCACGCTGAATCTTCTTGTAGGAGATGTGCCTGAGCGAGGGGAATTGTTTCTTCAGCCCAGCAGTGAAACCATGCATGGATGCAGATACATGTGCACCCACAGCACAGAAAGCGCACACAAATATCAGCCCTCATGTGCACTCGTATGGAGAACAGGCAGGCAGGGAACCTTACGCTTCATATGCGTGTGTGTACATATATACATCTATGCATGTGGAATTGATTTCTCTGGCCCTCGTGCTCTTGAGTGCCTATATATCAGATTGGTAGCCTTCACAGCTTAATAAAATATGAGAAATCAGGAGTATCCCTGAAAGGCACTGCTTTCCAAGTAAGCAAAGGTTCTCAAATTCAGAGCTATACATACCAAAGGACGGAGGTCTGGGTGTGAAAGGATGTAACCGTTGTTGGTGTTCAGAAAGGCGTATCCATGGACACCGAGCTGGAGAAAGAGGCATTAGAATAATTAGTGCTCTTCAGCTAGAAACACTGGTGTGTAATGGGTGCCGCTGATACCCTGGCACCACCAATATTCGGAAATATATTCCTTTTAAAGGTATTGACCAGCAGAAAATAGGGTCCATCCCAAACCATTTATTTCCAGAACTCTGGCTGCTCTGTCCAAGCTGGCTGCCTGTTCTTGGATGCACAGAAGGATGGGCAGGTAGTTGGGCTTTGTACACATTCAGACAAAGATGCTCTCCTAGAGTCTGATTGTCCTCGTGGACAATTACCACCCAGAGGCAGAATAAGCTCTCCACAGCAGGCAGAGCAGCGCTGCACATAAAATGGGCAACAACGAGGAATGTCATAAACAGTACAGAAACAGCGGTGACAGGTCTGTATGCCCATCACCACCTATGCACAGCAGTGAATGAACAGGTGAGTATGAATCACACAGATGGCTTCTCTGGAGACCTGGTTGGTCTTCAGAGGAGCTCTGTGTTACGTTTCAGTGTTGGCAAGACCAGACCTAGCTTAGGCCAGTTGTACAAGCCTGTAGTCTTAAAAGGCTTTTTAAGGAATAGCATAATCTAACAAGAGCAGACACTGGCTAACCTGATCTGCAAAAGATTTCTGAGAGCGCAATTACTCAGATCAAACCCATATATAAGACAAATTCCAGCTAAACATGGAGTTACTAAACACCCGCTGGTAGCCTGCGCTTGCCAAAACAAAAGGTGTCTCAAGGAAAACAAGAATGGCTAAGATTTCTGTCTTAAAAAAAATTGTTGCAACTTTATATTCCTGTAGAGGCACTCCTGGAGGGATAACAATAGGGAAGTGAGGAGATAAGTAATTTACAATCCGTCTGTGCTTTTTGGAGGGAATGAATCCTGTATTTCACACATCCCAGATCAAAACTTTGGACTCTCTATGTGAAACAGTTTTTTGCAAAGCACACTGAGCTCATCTTAGCGTGGCAAGAATGAATCCAAGACATTGGATCAGGACTACAGCAAACTTTCTTGTTGGCCTATTAAAGCTGAAATTTCCCAGCCCAGTAAGTGCAATCATAAAGGTATGAGCTCTCAAGGGCTGTAACTCTGGAACTGGTCCTTTGTAACCTGCATGCCAGGGGATTCAAGTTGAGGATCCTAGCTTTCCAGATGATCTGGAGTTGGAAGAGGTTCTGGGAAGTTGTGTCCTGCCTCTGATGTAAAGAAATCCTTCAAATAATTTTCCCTCCTTCCCTAGCACTGCTTGGAGGAAAGACTTGTGTCCCTCTTTGGCCCGAAGAAAGGTTATTGTGACACATGGCCTTTGAAGATGAGATGGTATTAGTCTTATAGAGGAAATAAATGTCTATAAAAAGTTGAAGCTCCTAGACAAGGTTCACCCAGACCCAAAACAGCTAGCTTCTGCATGCTGAGTGCATGCACCCTGACACTCATAGTTCCTGGGTTGCCTGGAGGATCGTTTCCTACAGCTGCATGTGAATGGTCTGCCCTGCATCCATATCTGGAAGCACCACACAAATTCATAACTTCTGACAGCACTTTCAGTCCTGTGAGTCTTCAGCAATCAGATTTTGGACAACTGCCTAACTGGTAGTAGTTGTCTGAGAGTTATTTTAGAGAAACGGAAAACTTGAAATAATGGCTCAAGTTGCCTGATTTTGTGGTGATCCTCAGATGTCCTTGCTGTCTCCTGGTGTGCAGACTGATTGAACAAAAGGTCACTGCACAGAATTTACAGCAGAAACTGATCAGTGCATCTCTGAGGTGTTTTCCTATGGATGAACGCATTTTTTTTTTTTTAAATATATTAAACACAGAGCTAAAGGAAAGTTGTTGGACTAACAATTCTGGAGAGAAAAGACTCTATCTAGGTACAGCACAAGTCAGTGAGAGCCAACTTCCTGTACACTGTCCTGCTAAGAGACCTTCATGCTGATCTGGAGAAAGGAACGTCTAGTCATCACAGAAAAGTTGGCTCTCCATAGTCCATTCAGTCCTCAGTTTTTCTGCTGAGAATATTGACAGGGAAACTAGTTTAATTTTTTTGCCAGCTGGCATGGCAGCTTTTGTCCGCTGGGAACTGGATATAAAACTTTAATTCTTCTGAGATAGGCTGTCAGATCCATATAATCTCTGAGGGATCTAGGCTGGTGACCATAAAGATGCAAAGGCTCCATGACCTGTTGCCAATCTACTGGATCATCCAGTCCTTGTCTTACTGAAGCAGCCTAAGAGCTTCTAGTAGTGAATGATTTCCCATGTGCTGTATAGAAACCACACATCACCGCATCCAACATCTCTTGCTTTATGCTCATAGTTCTTCCTACAGGCAGAAGAATCATTTTTCAGTCATGCCCATGGAAGAACAACTAGTGACTTTGCTGTGCAAAATAACAAATTGCATTATCTCAGTCTTACCTTATACCGTGGAGCAAGTTTTAGCAACTCCCTCAGTGGTACATCAGAGCCCACCACACCCAGGAGAATGCCATGAGAGCGCTTAAAAAGAAAGGAAAATAAATTTTTAGAGGCAAAACCTGGGTACCTTTCTACCTGAATACACATTATTGCCTTCCTACTAGTCTCTCATGTATCCTCTCTAGGCTTGTGTGATTATGTTAATTCAAACCAACTACCTCAAACATACCTCAAACATACCTCAAGAAGTCTAAAGGGGTTGCTCTAGTGTTTATGGAGGGGAGTATTTCTACCCAATACTAGTCAGCATTTTTATTATGATTCAAAGGTAACAAAATCACTGAAAACAAGTTCTGAGGGCAAAACCCTGCATTCATTATGTGTAAATAACAGTAAAGGCAAGGCAATCATGCAAAACAACATAGATCAATTGATAACTTGGGCCAACTAAACCAAACACCAAATACAAAATTGTTAACCTAAGAAAAAGGAATGCAGGAAATCCCCACCAGATGGGGAACTGGTTGTTTAATAAACATCTGGTGAGCATGGGGGAAAAATGACACACAGGCTCCCACTTCAGTGCTGTGCTAATACAGGTGCCAGCCTCAGGTGGAGAAGGCAGACAATTGTTCATAGGACCTAGATGAAGCTTATGTCTTGTACAGCAATGGTGAGGTACCATCTGCCATTTAAAAAGGGTGATGAGAAACTAGAAATGGTAAGGAAAAGAGTGTCTAAAGGGTTTCAAAACTTGGAGGAAATGCCCTTATGAAAGACACCTAAATTGTTCAACCTTTTCCTCTTATCAAACGATAGATGTGTTTGACTTTATGGCAGTGTAGAAGATGCTTCCCAGGAGAAGATACCGAAGAGTACAGGCTTTTTAATCTGGCAGAGAAAGTCATTATGACAGGAAGGTGAGGCCAAACAAATTGAAAGTGGAATTTAGACACCAGTTTTTAACAGAGAGTGAGAAACCACAATGGAGAGCTCAGGGCTGGATGCCTTTCTTCAATGACACTTTTGCCAAATACAGGTTATTGGGCTCATGAAGGACTGTCTATATGAAATGTTAATGTCTGCCATAAAATGCACAGACTAGACAAGGTAACGATCTCTTCCAGCCTGAAACTTTATGGATCTTGGAATTAGGCTCAGTTTGAAAATAGGAGGGATAAACCAGGGAGAAGTGTCATATTTAAGGGGTGTTTTGAAGAAATAGCATTCAGAGGAAATGACAGACTACCATTTTGACAGATAAATTATCCACCACACATCCTGTCAAAGGTCTAC
Organism: Phaethon lepturus; assembly: GCF_000687285.1. Taxonomy (NCBI): domain Eukaryota; kingdom Metazoa; phylum Chordata; class Aves; order Phaethontiformes; family Phaethontidae; genus Phaethon; species Phaethon lepturus. Next base: position 21,114 of record NW_010529650.1, read on the forward strand.
TGCAGTCCCTCATATAGCTGGCTTTTCTTTCAGAGACCCATGGGCTCTAAAACCCCGCAAAGGTCCGCTGCATCCTTTCACCTCTACTGGCTGGAAGGAGAGTGAAGCCCGCGTTGTACTCACCGTCTCGTTCTTTTTGCTGAAGACTGGCATAGCCACTGTTGTCATGAGCAACAGACTTTGAGCCTGAGATGCAAAGAGCTGCCACAGAACGACGAGCCGCGTGTTAGCGAATGCAATACCGCAGATAACCCGAACGAAAGGCATTGGAATTCCCAGGGACCCCAGATGTTGATTACAATTAGTCACCTCCTTGCCTCCCACACCCCTCTAAAAACAGATGGCAGCACTTTTCAATACTCTGTATCCAAGAGGATTGTGGGATGGGTGCTGGCTCGTGTGGGGTGATGAGGGTGGGATGAAAGCCAGTGAAATGTGTTGAAACAGGAGAAATTAAAGAGCTGTTTTGATGAAGAGACAGGAACCTGTAGAAGTGGTGGCACAATTTATACCCACCACGCATTGGGAGTGTAGACATGAGCACTTATGCAACAAGTGTAAAAACCATCAACACAAGGAGCATGGAATAGGGAAAAGCAACACAAATATGAGCAAAATCACAAACAAGTTATCATCTATATTGCAAACACATGAATACCCTGAATGAGAAACACAACAGGGAAATATTTAAAAGGCACAAATACACACAGAGTCTTCTTATATATACTTGTTACTCAAGCATCTAAGCTTAGGAAAAACAGAGACAAAATCATGATCCAAACAGATACAACACAGTGAGCTAGCTCTACAGGGGATACAGGACATGCACATGTAATGGGGTAACAGATGCTCCCAGTACTGCAGAAAACAGATGCTCTAAAAACACACACGAAATGAGGTAAAACAGGCAAGACACATGCAAAGGAGTCTCCCAAACATGCCTAGCCAGCAAAAGGATGTAATCTCGTGATGCCAGTAGCATCTCCCTTTCATCTCTCATTTGGTCAAGTAAGTAGCAAGGCAAGAAATGACCTCCTGTCTCCATTACTGTACATGCTGGGGGCCATACAGGAGCCAGTCAATAACCTATACAGTCTCTTGATGGACAGTTGAGCCTGGTATCTTGAGTTACTGGTCTGGACGATTCTTTGTAGAAACTTCCCATTCACAGCAGCACTCACACTAACACACAGCAAGTAAACTTCTCTGGCACTTACTGGGCATATGGAAAAAGAGATCCGGTGAACTAAGCTACCACACAACACAGACACCACTACCCACTCTGAACCAACAGCACAGCACAGCTTTCCAGTACATCCAGCACTTCCTCTCCTCTTCTTGCCAATGTAAGAGGGCTCCTTCAGTGCTGCAGCCCGCACCTCCCTCCAGATGTACAGGCCAGCTGTGGCTGTGAGCGCTGGCACTGACACACCAATTGGCACAAGGGAAACAGCACGCTCACAAAACACAGGGGTGCAGTTACCTCCTCAGACTGTGGCAGCTAGTGAGAGACACGGATGAACAGATGAATGAATACATGAATGGAGGAATGAACCGAAGATGGGTAAGGTTGGGGCAAAGAAAGACAACGGCAAACCAAGCCAAGAGGCAAGAAAAGAGATACAGCAAAAAAAGTGCAGCAAACAAATCCCTGTGGCTGCCTTGGGAAGTGTGACTCCATGCAGCAGTGCCAGGGGTGGCATGCCTGCTAATAGAATAAACTTGCCGGGTAGTTAGTAGCTTTTCTGGAGGTTTTGCGTAGCACACTCAAGTACCGTGCTCTCACTTGGCACAGCTCCTGCAGCAGAAGACATCCCCATGTCACCCTCACAGAACTAGTGTGCCATGGCTGCAGCCTCAGTGCTCAGCCACAGCACAGAGGTGGCAGAGAGTCCCTTCCCACACGAGTCTCCTGAGTATAACATCTATGCACCATGATGGTGCAAGCCTGGCTGCCTTGGAGGTATTTCTTGGGGTTTGTGTGGTCTTGACTCTGAGCACCGCCATGTGTGACCTGGACTTCCACATTCCCTGCTACAAAGCTAAGCTCAGTACCCCTAGTTTTGCTGCAACTCAGAGAGTTCAGGTTTCCCACCATGGATCTTAAACCCAAAAACTGTGGGTTCTCCCCAGGGTTGTGGCAGACACCCTAAAGCTGCTGCTGGCCAGACCAGAGCCAATAACTTCAGTTCCACAGTGGGACTGTGTATGGAAACACTCTCAACGCTTCTAGAAGATTTTTCCCCTCAGATAGTATAAACAGTCCCGAGACCTCGTGTTAGAGAGGGAAATCTGACCTCTGGTCAGCTCTAGCTGTCACAGTTATGCAGACATTTCTCTGGAGTGAAGAGTCCAGTGTAGGAAAAAAACTTTATCTCCCTGAAAACACAGAGAGCCCCAAAAGAACAACTGTAACTTCCTCTTTCTGAAATGTAAAAAGGGATGGAGATGGAGACTGAGGAATGTGTTCTATTTGGGGAAGTGCAGGGGAAGGCTCCTTCAGTAGTGGTCTACTCCTTTCTCTTTCC
>NW_010529650.1:23672-47515 GCF_000687285.1 Phaethon lepturus
AATTTCAAAGCTGCCTTGGCGACACAACGCTGTAATAGCAGCTGCTCGTGGTCCAAATATCTTAAGTCTTCCTGTAGGGCAGGCCTGAGACAGACCAAGGGGCAGTGGGAGTGCTGGCTGTCTGGTCTTTCGTGGCGTGTCCTTTACCCACAGGGCTGAGCCCAGGGCCGCTGCGGTGACTACGTCTTGCTAGCTCAAAGGAACCAAAGGGTGAGCCTGCTTCCCAAGCCGAGGTCTGCATCTCTGAGTGGCAAGCAGTATGCAGGTAGCTACTGGGCTGGAGGAAATAAATCTCTGTGACCCGTATCCTGAGCTGTAAATAATCTTTCCTGTGAATAATCCTTTAAAACGTAACCTGCTTTCACAGAAGCACTACTTAAGTCATGCTGTGCCTCTGTGATTAGTCCTGGGCTCCTGGGTCACCGCAGATTCAGACCTGAGTCTGCATACACATCTCAATTCCAGGAGTGAGCAGAAAAGAAATACTGTCGGTCTCAGCAGAGCCAGAGATCAGTAATTTCTATCAATCAACCAAATCCTGGTTTTACATAAATTTCAGGACTTTATTCGGATTCTGACACACATGAGATATTTAGATGGGAAACTGGGACAAGTTATATGCCTAATACTAGCTGGGTGTCTAACACCTTTGTCAGTTTGGCCCATAGGCCCTACTGTTTGCTGACTAAAGGCTTGTGCTGTAGGTCCTTACCGCACTGTCCATGTAGGCTTCAGTCCAAATAATATCATGATCGTGGTTGATGACCATGGGACGGCTGAGCACATGCAGGTACTCCATCACGTTCTCCTGGACATCCGCCAGCGTGGAGATCTGGGTGTAGTAGCCTTCGTGGAGAGACAGAGGTGTGAGTCACTCTGCTAACACATCTTCTGTATTTTTAAATGAGTGTCCGTGCAAAGCTAGAAAACTAGATGTCAAAGACTGTATCTACCCAGATGGTTTTTCTGCTCTTTACAAAAAGTACCTTGACATACCTTGTACCCACAAACTTCTGTGGACACAGGTTTCTGTGGAAATCTAGAGTTTCTAAACACTGGCTCTGTTCTTCTCAAAATACTGGACCAATGCTCAAGAGTAGAGCCTTGATATAACCAGAATCATGCCAAGCAGATGTAAAATGTTGCTTTCAGTCTTAGGCAAAACCACCTGCTAATCAGGCTGCCTTTGGTCCTGAAGGCCAAATATATGCAAACAAAGTATTCCACCAGGCTACCCACTTACTCTGCCCAATTTTATATTAAGCCCAAACTCCCAACTTCTCTTCCACATTTTTTCCAGCGCTCTACTCTTCAGTCTCCCTAGCTTTACATCCAAGGATGGTGACTACTTCCATCTACCCATTGTAAGCAGAACATAAAAGTGCAAGTTACCTATTTCCAGAGCCTTGTCCCTGCAGAGAGACCCATAACAGTCTAACACTACAACAAGGAGTACAGGGGAAGAATGTTTTCAAGTTATCAAAAGATCCTCAAAACTAGCTGCTTAACTGGTTATAAATGCTAACACAGTGTAATGTCACGAGGACACTTGTCCTGCTTCTCACCACATGGAACTGAGTGGTTGTATTTGGTATAGGACAGAATATGTCAGACAGATGGAAAACTTTTGTTATCACTAGGAAAAGACTGCCATGTGAAAGGGCTCATGATCTGATAAGCTTTGTGATGTGGAAACAGATTTAATGTTCTTAAAAACAAGGACTACCAGAGCTATACAATGTGTTGAAACAGAAGAACCAAAATCAGTGAGCCTTCTGCAGAGCTCAAGTCTGGTAAGTGAGAATTCAAGTGCAAAGAGCATATTTTTGTTCTCTCTTTGGTTTATTCAGGAGAATCCATTCTCACATTTTACGGGGAACCAACAGCACCGTGAATTCCCTGTCACTAATCTTATGGCTGAATATGCAACCTGAAATCCAGGTTTTTGTTTCATCTAACAAAAGCTAAAAATGTTATGTGTGATTCACAGTGCTAAGAGACTAACATTTGAGCCTTGAACGTTGCCAGCTCAGAGACATTCTGCAGGTGAGCAGCTCTCATCTGTCAATTATTTTCAGTAGCAAATGCACCCATGCATTTCAGAGTCTGCTGGAGCCACTGCTCAGACAGGAAAAGAGCTGATACACCTAGCTAGTCAGCCCTGAGCTTCAGTCTTCCTTTCCTTTCCCTGTTTAAGCAGGATACTGATGTAGCAAGCATTGCTGACTCTCTCCAGCCACACTGATGCCAAGTCATGCCCAAACGGAAGACTTCCCCGCACCCCCCCCACCTTCCTTTACCCTTGCAGACTCTCATAGAGCTCCCTGGACTTTTTAACTGGCCCCAAATGCATAGACTCCCCTACTCTGGGTGGATTTTCCCATTCACGCCATTTCATGCCAGCTAGAGACAATATTGGTTTTGGGATGGAATTAACAAGCTATTCTGGCACCTCAGTGAAACCACTGGCACACAAAGAATTTGGCCAGGATATAGGAGTTAACCTGCAGACCTTGTGAAAAATGCTGTAAAATCTTTAAAGAAGAGATGTTAGTTTTACCTGTCGGACAAAAGATGTCAGGCTTTCTGACAGAGCTTTAAACAGATTGTCAAAAGCCAGCAACTGGGACACAATAAGCACAGGGACTTAGGTGGACTACAGCCAGCATGATCTCGGTCATAGTGTCCCTTGGCACCACGACAGGAAAATGTGGTGGCTCAGCATAGAGGAGGTCTGCTTTTTCCTTAAGTTATCTTCCAACCAAGGACTCATGGGCCCCAGCTGTTGTGGGTAAGCCTTAGAGGGGTCCAGGGCCCCAAGGCTGCAGTCCACGTGTGATATGCGTGACGGGGCTTGGGGAACCATTCCCATACAGCACCTTTGTTGTTGCAGGCAATCCATTTCACTTTGGGGGCAAAAGTGACCTCCCGTCCAATGAGGTAAGTGAAAACCCGGACCTGGGAACAAGAACACAAAGATAGAAGAACTGGGCTATAATATGCTACCAAATCCAAACGGCCGAGGTTTGGCATCCCGTTATACGCCGGCACGAATGCCCATTTGCGGCGCGTAGCAATAGCTCTGCCTTCACACAGAGACAGGAGCCTCTTGCTCACATCTTGTTTCGCATTTTGTGGGCTGGAAATTCATTTCCAATTACAATAAGCCCAGAAAGCCAAGTAGCACCCGGGATCATCTGAATAACAAGGCAGAAGTGCAAATGCTGTTTTATTTTATGATAGTAGCTCTGCTAGGCACTCAGCAACCACATGCTGAGAGGTTTATAGCTCACAGGAATCCTTTACCCAGGGGAACAGTTGGCCCCATGAATCATTTAGAGAAAGCTTCACCATTTCTCTTGTGTTTGACCAACAACAAAAGAGCCAACCCTGAAATAAACTGCTTTAACAGCCCCACGCTCTGGTCTCTCAGTAGGCTGCTTCTCTCCCTTTGTGCATTGTTGCTAGCTGGGATGAGGTAAACAAATAAATCAGGAAGGTTTAGGATGAGCCATGGTCTATTCCATTTCTACAGTCTGCTTTGCTTGTAGAAGCCTGCAATGACAGACCTCAAGGTAAACAGGGATGGCAGGCACCTACAGAGGTTGTCTGGGCCATTCTCCTGCCTACCATAAGAACCGGTAGTAGCCAAACCTTTCCCAAACATGGCCAACTATAAACAGTTCTGGATGGGATTAAAATTCTTTGCAAAAGTTTTGGGTTTTTTTAAATTTTAAAATACTCTGCTCAGTCTTTATCATCTTATCAGGATGATAAGATGATATCAATCATCTTATCAGGAAGATATGTATCATTTTGTCAGGATGATATCAATCTTCATTGACCTACAGATATCCATTTGTGATCCTGCCACCTCTAAAATCACTGCAGCAGGCTCCTGCCTGGCTGCTTTTTTTTGTGTTTACAGCAGGATACACACAGGTATTGGAGGATGGTGAATGCCCAGCTCTGCCTGACATCCTGGCTCACGCTCTTCTATTCCCACCGTAGCAGGATAGCGCCTTTCCTCGCCCTTTCTATTTATCACTTCCCGGACAAACCTTCCGATCTGGCCAGTTGTATTTTTCAAACACAGCTTCATAATCCTCCACTGCTCCATCTGTGATCAGCATGATAGCTTGGTTACACAAGCCTCCTTGACCGGCGTTTCTGAACTACAAGCAGAGAGCAAGAGCATTAGTTACTGCAGCACAGGCCGTTTCTGTGTAATTGCAGAGTATTTGTTTACAATGGGCCCAATCCCGATGTCCTCTTGCAGACTTCACACTGTGCTCAGAAAGACTTCCGCTTAAATAAGGACTGTGTTTGTATGCAGCATATTATTTTTTTATTTATACAGCTCTTCCTAGCACATGTGGACCCAGGAGGCTTTATAGAAGTCAGATAGTAAGGAGAAAGTAAGTGCTGTGGAGGAAGGGTGCAATTCCCAGCCGCCTCACATCTCGCACAGTTGCGTTCTTTTATGGAAACTACAGACCGACCGTAAACACTGCAATTCTGGTTTGACAGCAATAACCGTCACTTTTTTTGGCAGAAAATGTGTGAGGAGGGGGAGAATCAGACTCATTATTTCAGGGTAAATCCATCAATCTGCCAAAAGAAGAAATCTGCAGAGAAAGGCAGGAGCACATGAAAAAAGAAGGCTACTGCCGTCAGAGCTGAAATAGGTTATGAACGTGCCAGATAGAAAGGCCATAAACTGTAATGACAGAGGACCTGTTATCTGTGCATAAGTGATATTTCAGGTAGAGTGGAAGTATGCTGGGACTGCGGTACAAAGGTTGATGTGCTCCCAAGGACACATGGAGAGGTGTTGCACTTACGGGCAAGCCAGACCCTTTCCTTGTTCATCTGGGAAGACCAGCCTTCGCACGCTGCTTCTCTCGTGCTCCTGCATGCAGAGCCACTTGCCTCTCATGCCCTCAGGTACACCGGCTCTAGAGAACCAAGTGCCTTATGCAGCACCAACACAGGTGTTGAATGAGCAGTCACCACAGGAGGTAGCAGTGGACATTAAGGCACAAAAATGAGCAGCTACTTTGCTGTGGCTTCTAGCTTGGTGTCGGTATGTACTTCTCCTTGCACAGCATCTCACTGCTTCTACACTCTGAGCAAGAAGTCTAACAGCAAAGGAGGACACAGAAACTGATGCAGAATTAAAAGATACGGAAAGAGGAGGATATGACAACTCTGCACAAGAGATTAATGAGAGGCAATGGCATGAGATGGAGGGCACACAGGAGACTAACTGAAGGGTGACTAAGGTTATATCAAATGCAGAAGCAATTTTAAACTGGAGAGGGTAGTTGTATCTACTAAATGAGGAAAATGGTATCCAAGTGGCAAGACTAATTGCATAAAATGAAAGCAAGTAATAGATGGGAGAACGAGAGCACAGGGTATGTATGAACTGGGACTTTTTAGATGTTTTAGGGTTCAATCAACAAGTCCCTTCTGGTTTGGTAATGCTATGTCAGGATAGAAGGCAAACGTCTTTACCAACACGGATAGTACTGTGGTTCCACTGTAGATTAACATCGCGACCACCGATACCTGGAAGTGAACTCCAAGTCCAGATTTCCCCAGTCATTTCACCACTGTGCATTGCCTCTGTGATCATCCCTTATTATGAAATTACCAGGCTCAGTGCTAATAGCACCATAACGTCTCCTTCTACCACCATTTATGTTATCAGTCCTACCTCCTTCAACATTACTGTTAATATCACCGAAGTACCTGTTACTCTACTACAGTAATCACAGATTCAACGCCTTCTGAATGACCACATGTATGAACCCATCTCTCCCTCTTTCATGATAATCCCATTACTTGTATCACTGACCAGAGTCAGTACAGATGATCATGAGAGAGAAGGATGATGTAACAGGGCCATTTCTAACTAGCTGTTCTCAGGCAAAACATCCATGTGAATGACTGAATCAGGTGAGGTGGTTAGGTGTGCTCCTCCGCTTTCATATCACCAGAGCAGCACATTCAGACGGGAGACAACCTGTATCTCTGCTGCTGTGGTCATGCTGACCCAGCAGCGGGAATCTCCCATGTCTTTCTCTATGGAGTCCCCAAGATCTGACATTTCCAGTGGTCCAGAGAGCTTCTACACCTTGTGCTATGGAAAAAACCCACCCGTGCCAGATACAGGGTAATTGGAGCTCCAGGAGGGGTGAGAGCACGTGTGCCCCCTGCTCAGCAAGGAGACCCGGGGCAAAGGCTGAGAGTGCACAACAGGAACAAGCACAGGATGCTCTTAGGTGCAAACAAAAGGGGAAGAGCAGTTGACAGCTCTATGGGATTCTGCTGCAGACCATCAGGTAGGAAAAAGACAAGGAGTCTCAGGTGAGCTATTCCTAGGACAGGGATCAGCTGCGTGCAGATTAGCAGAGAGGAAGGCTAGCGCGAGCGTCCATTAGGGAGGCGTGGGCTTGCGATGGTGCAGGACATGCTGTCAGAACGAGGTTCAGATCACAGATATGCAAACCTTGTGGCTAGGAAAGCAGCTTATTCCAGACTGTTGCAATCTACAACATGTTTTCTTTACATGATTATTAAATTAACACTTAATTAAGGTCACCCACCATTTCATCAAGCTACTTAAGACATCTTTTCATGTAGTTTGCTTCAGACCTCAGAATACTGAGACAGTGAGAAATTAGATGCTGTATCAGAACCAGCAATCTCCTAATTACAGGAGTAGATGATATTTTCAACAGGGAAAATGAGATCATCAGTGTCATAGAAATAGAGATTAAAAAAACAGATTTAGAAAAAAAATGAACAAGAGGTAATCCCTGATTTTTAGGTCCTTTTGTGGCTGGCTGCAGCTGTAGCAAATGCTCTGACAGCATTCATATCGAGCTCTAAGCATAATTCCCAGCTCTGTCTGAAGTCTCAGGAGCGTGAAAGAAGGGGAGATGAAGAACAAGATGTCCACATAACAGATGTCTGAAGAGATGTGGGCTAAAGCTGCAGCTGGAGCCACATATTCTCCTGTATAACTTTGGTCACATTGCCAGGAGTAACAGGCATGATTTAATTAATTCAGGGTCATAGTCTCTTGTACTCTCTTGTTTACTCATTGCCATTTCCTTTGCAGTTATAGCCTGGCACAGAGTTACTAGCAAAGCAATGGGAACATCAGCATAGCTCAGTGATGTGCAGGCACACATGCTGATGTACACATCTGGCCAGATGACTAAGCAGCCCCTCTCCGTCTCCTCCTGCCCTGTTCTTATGCAGACCTGCCTCCAGAATTACTGAAAATTCAAGCTTAGTGGAAAGTGTCTCATGGGTAGAAAATTAGCAGTAGAGAAAGAAATAGAAAGACGGTGAAGAAACAAGAGATGGCATTAAGCAAAATGGTGTAAACAGGAAATTCTGAGCTTTGCATATCCTGAAAAATACGCTGCAGAATCCAGGACCATAAAAATCAAGAAAAGATTTATAAATGCTCAGAGAAGAAACAAGAAAGGGAGCAAAAAAAGAATATGTTGCCAGATGATAAAAACCAGAGGGAAATGGTCAGACAGAAATGCTTTATAGCCTCCATACTTCATCACCAAAAGGACAATATTGTAATGGCTGGGTACACACTGAAATGATAAGAAACAAAGAAAAGAATGAATGAATTATAGTCAGGGTCACAAAGTGGTAAGGTTAAAGAAAAAGTTAATTGAAAGCATTTGAATAATCTGTGCTCAGCAGGAAGAGAAAGAATTGCAGAAGCTGTTGCTGGACTACTTGCCTCATGGGCTGAGATCTGACTGGGACTGTGTGAGATCCCAAAGGATGAAGAGGGAATCAGCAGAAAATGTGTGTTACAAGAAGGGAAGAAACTAGATGGGCAATTATCCTTAAACATCTAGCATGTTGCTAGAAAAATCAGTAATACAGTCCTATGGTGAGTGCGCAGATGCTAATGCTTCCCCACACAGCTGGGGCATTAGAGGCCAAAAACTCCTTTGATTACTCACATCAGCAGACAGGTTCATTCTTCTTATGACACCAGTTTGCTCAAGTTACGCAGAATTTTATGTCTCACTGAAATCTAGGTTGCAGCTACCAATACCAATTTCACCGTTTTTTCACCTATAGCCATTTTAGAATGACCTACTCATAATAAGCTTCAAAATTTATGTCACTTCTGAGTCCAGCAGCGAGTCAAGGTATTATTAAAACAGCTTGGTGTTAAGAGAAGACATCATTCCAAGGTGGCCTCAGATAGCAGAACCTGGGGTTTCTTTTCCTCCACAGGGTCAGAAAAATATCAGCTTTCAAAATACCCTGAGTGGCTCCTGAGAAAGGAGTCACAGATTTTGTACTCTCTAATCCTAAAAGATTCATACATAATATATGAATATATATACAGTTTTCTTAGGATTAGGGGCGTGTGTTTGCATATGTATATATGTACACACGTGTATTTGGCATATCTATAAAAGTATAGAAATATCTTTTACAGTTGATGTACATTGGAAAGGATAGTCAGAGGCTAAAACACGCAACAACACACAAATACCCGCGTGCTGACTGGCGAGGAATACCTCAGAGGCGGATCAGCTGGATAGGAGTGAACGACGTGACAGCGTCTGAAGAAACGTAGCTGTTGTCTTAGGCTGCGACAAGAGGACTATGGCGTGTAAAACAAGGAAAGTGATTATTCTGCTCTGCTTAGCACTTGATAGCTCTCAGCTGCAGCAGTTACGTACTGTTGGGAGGATGGCGTGTCAGGGAAGGCAGGCAGCCTGGCAGCAGCCGTGAGCAGAGCAGCAGCCAGAACAAAGGGGTATAAATCCTACAGGAAAAGGGTGAGAGGACAAGACGTGCCAAGCTTGTTGAAACAAAGAGGAGATGATAGCAGCGAGATAGACGAAAACCTGATAAACAAGAAAGGAGCTCAAAAGATAGCACTTGACGCCTGAGAGTTTTGAAGCACTTTATAAATGTGTGCTTAAGACCGTGGTTTCCCTGGGACACATATTTTATTGAAACCACTTGCTGTGGCTAAATTGAAATACAGAGTTTAAGTGGTTTATTGCGCATGCCAGAGAGGGGCAGGGGAGGCTCTGGCTAACTATTTTCCTGAAGCAATTCTGTAAATTGCATCATGGATTAAAATATGCCCTGTCTACCCCAGAACGTAATGGAGGAAAAACAAAGACAGCAAGAGTTTGTGCTCTTCTTCAGCCCCTCTCTGCTGCTCATACCTCATTGAGTAGGTCTCTGCTGGGCTATTAATTCTACAAGCAATTGGGCTGAGGAAAATTACCAGGGAAGTTTTGCAGTCACTTTCATTACAGATATTATTACTGGTTGTCTGTTGTAATCAGCAAAGCCTGTTTCATCAGTGTGATGTAGCAATTTTCATTTTCATTCTCTTGTGTATGCTACTGCGAACAATAACAGGACAGTCTGTGAGGAATGGCTACGATTACAAGCTGAGAATGTGAATTTTGTCTGATGGGAAGGGGGTGGCCAGTTCCACCAAAGTTCCCCCTTCTCCTGCCCGCACGACTGCAGCAGCACAGATTTGTTTCAGCGCACACTGACGAAAACGCTTTTCCTCTCCTGTCACTGATACAGCTCTAAGATGCTCCAAGAGAAGATTTCAGAGAGTTCTTACAACATACAAGCACTTGGCAGGTATGTTTTGCCTTAAGCTGTGGCACTTGCAGAGCCTGGGGTCCTCCGGCTGGTGTTATCAAGGCACTCTCTAGATGAGCCTTTACCAGGGAAGCTACATTTTGGGGAAGGCTGCTGCAGGACAACGGGTGTGTTTCTACATGCCTATGTATGTGCAGTCTCTGGCACTGCTGCGTGTGCACCGGGACACAATCTCTGTCTCTTCTGAATGTCACCAGGCAGACAGAAACCCTGGGATGAAGCTGCAAAATTACTTGCAGGAGGTCCTGCAGCCCTCCTGCTGCACATGCAGCCATCCCACAGCTGGCTGCGAAGAAGGCTCCCAGCTGATGGCTTCAGTGACCTTGGACTGAGGTCCCATTTTGCTAAAGAGGAGGCGATCATGGTCCATGCTACAGTGAATGACACGCTACAAGAAAGCTGCGACTGGTGTTACTGGGAAAGGAAAGCTGGCTGGAAGGGATATATAGCCCTGTTTCACACCTTTATTTGACAACAGTTACTGTTTATGAGCTCCTGTTTCATGGGCAGCAGTTCCCAAGGTGCAGGGAAGCATGACAGCAGCAGTCACTGAGACAACAGCCACCTTTCCTCATCTGCAGATGCTCAAAGGAAAGATGCTCCAGTGCCCGAGTCAGTTGCCCTCTCCCCAGATCTGAGGTGATAACAAAAGGCATGAGGGAAGCAGCACCTCACCTTGCGAGTGAGTAACATCAGAAGGTTTTATCACCACTGGGTGCTGTACTAAGAGAACTCTCAGAGCTGTTTCTTCTCTATTACTGCAGTGGAGTTACATTAGTCCACTGGGCTGCATGGACATCACTTTCTGGAGGTGTTTTTGGTCCAGCTATGTCAGTGAAGAACAGTTTTCTTCTGTCTTGGCTGTTCTACCAGGTACCTTCTATTTCCCATGGGCATGCCTAGCTCCAGATTTGCAGGGTTTTATAAAGGTCCTGCCTCCTGGAGGCTTGAGGATTGCTCAGTCTAGTGGGCAAGCCATGTCTACCAGCGAAGAGGTGTGAGGTATCCTCATTAGTAGACCCAGACCAGTTTTGCTGTCTGTGCCTGGCATGACCAGCTGCTATTTCAGCTGGGGCAAGCAGGCTTTCTTATTCTCCACCGAGACCTTCAAACTTGTGTTGGTTGAGAGTGTCTGCAGTTGTACTGCATTGGGCTTCTCTAATCTGTTGCCACTGCACATAACCAGTGCTACATTAGGTATTAAGAAATGGTTTTTCTTCTGGTGGAAAATGGTTTAAATATTCAGATTTATACAACACAGGCCTATATAGGCTCTAGATCTTTGGTTTTAAAGATAAAGTTGACTTTGTCATAAAGTGAAAGGATACATGTAGATAAATCTAGCAGGAATCTAGTCCATGTAATTGTTCTAGGTTTATATTATTACTGCTTCCCTGATCATCTCAGTAACTATCTTCCCTCTAAAGATGTGGAACCATTACTACTTAGGAGTGCTTAGCCTGTTATGGCGATGCCACCATGCTCTTCTCAGATTGCCATTAAAACCATTATGCTTCTATTACCACTGACAAGTCAGCTCAGCTACCACCACCCCTGGGTTCAATTCTGATCATGGTTACACTGGCATAAATGAGGAACAGCATTACCATAGCCAACAAACTTAAACTTTCAGTCTGTAAAATAACTAAGAGTGGAGAATCCTTCCCAGGGTGTCAATACCTCTACCTTTAATGTCAACACCATCGTTACGGCCACTAGCATGATACCGTGTACATATTTTTGTCAGCACCAAAGGCATTGGCATCTTTAGGCCAACCCCACTACAGACAGTGCCATGAAGAGGTAGGGGTGCTCAGCTGGTTCTTGGTCCTTTTTTGTTAACATTCCTTAAGAAAGAGAGTTAAGTCATATGTTCACCTCCGGGCTACTGAAGTCCCAATTGTTCACATAAGGCAATGAATCATTTACGATTCTTATCACAGGACATGATCAGATTGACTGATTAATTCTCCTGTACCTGTGATTTTTTTCCCCAAGCACTGATACCCAGCAAAGTGACATTGAAATAAGCCTGAAGCCTGAGAATAATCTTTCCCGCCTTCATCATCATCTACTTACTAAGGCTCACTAATAACATTACTTATGACCAGAATTGTTGCCCTCAGCTGATCGGTTATATTTTATTGCCACCATCTATAACCAAGGCGCCTGGACGATGGTTGGTTGTGGTGCTCGTTAAAGAGCTGACCCCTCCTGGGCAGGGACCAGCAGTCCTGGCGCATCACACGCAAACTGACACCTCCCCAAAGCCAGGTCACCCCTGCACACTGCTTGTCACAAATTTGAGGCCCATAAGATCAGCTCATACCGCTTCCCCCCTGCAGCACCGTGATGGATGTGCTAAGTCATTAGATGTAAAGGGGAAAGTAGAGGTGGGCAGGGACACGTGTGCCCAACGCAAGCATCGGCACCCACTCTCTTACCTCCCTCAGGATTTTGAAGGACTCTGTCAAAGCCTTGTTCACAGTCCCCACTCCTTTCGCCTGCAGTTCATCCACCAGCTGCTTGAAGTGCTGGCAAGAAGAGAGGGGGAAAAAGGCAGCAGTGAGTTGCAGGCAGGGTGCTCCCTTGGACCAGGGGAGGAAAGGGTAACCTGGGAAAGTCTGTGCCATTGGGATCCTGATCCTTTGCCACTGCTGGCAGGGCAGCGCAGCACCGTGATGGACGGAGGTGGGAAAGTCAAGTGGCTGCTCTGCTGGCAATGCCATCATGTTGCACCTTTGCCCACGCAGCCACGGCAGGACTGCATTTCTCAGCCTGTGGGCTGTGAACCATTGGCAGGCCATGAAACATCATGCAAGGGACAAAACTATTAGAAATGGGACTTTCCCTTATCCGCTCCCTTCAGGAAAAAACCCACAACATTCCTGTGCATGCAAGAGCAACAGGATTGGGAAAAAGAAAAATTTTGAATACTTGTCTACTACTGAAGAGGCATTGATCTGGTGGTAAATGAAACCCCCAGAGTGCTCTCCATAAGACAGTGTCCAAAAGGCTTGGGGATCCTTTGGGAAATGCTGCAGGAGACATCACGCTCTGTAGTCATATTCTGTGACCCAGGGCTAAGCTGGGACAGAAATTAGGAGAGAAATATGGTTGTTGAAGACATGAAGGGATATGCTACCTCTGTGGTATTAATAGAGAGAAAAAGGAAGGAAAAAGAGTAAGAGCGGCTAAAAATACAAGTCAGCCCAGAGGATAGTGGAGCAGCTGGTCACAGGCTGACCACCTCAGGGCTACTGAGCCCTCCTGGATAGAGGAGCAAAAACCTTCATCAAAGAAAGCCTGCTGGCAGTCCACCCTGGCAGAGGATCAGGCCAGGCTAAGAACTCAGTCACCAGGAAAGGGCTGATTTTTCTCCTGTCTGAGAATGTGGGGTTTCAAAGATGGAGAACCTTTGCCCTCTGCACGCTGTTTTTCCACAGCGGTCTGAGCTGGGTCCGCTCGTGCTCCGGCAGCGGTGGTGCCGAGTCCGTTGTGACAGAAGGAAGCTGGTTGCTGCTGTTCAGCCAGCTGACCCCGTATTACAGCCACTTCGTGTAAGCAAAGGTGAACCATGGGGCCAGCAGACACCACTGAACTGGTACTTGTTTCTGAAATGCAAACCCACGTGCTTCTGGGAGATGGTTGTTTCTTGTCCCCGGAGTTTCACGTCACAGCATCTTAACCCCATGTCCTTATTACATTAAGAGAACTACCTGAATAACATCGATAGAGCTCGGTACTCACCTCTCTGTTATCTCTATCTGCTTGGACCAGGATACCCTTAAAGCAGGGTTCAATAAAATGAACATAATCATTGTACTGCAAAGAGAAAACAAAAAGAAAGGGGTTGTAATGGGAGAAAATTCACAAAATAGGTTCACTTCCTAGGTGGATGTTCAGAAAACAGTATGGAGCATTATGCCATTTTGTACATATTTCTCTTAAGAACGGTTTGCAGTGATCATGGCAAATTACAATTTTTATAAAATCTTATATTTGTTTAAATAATGCATTAATTATGATGTTTT
The DNA here is from genome assembly GCF_000687285.1 of Phaethon lepturus. NCBI lineage: Eukaryota > Metazoa > Chordata > Aves > Phaethontiformes > Phaethontidae > Phaethon > Phaethon lepturus. The sequence continues at coordinate 37,406 of NW_010529650.1, forward strand.
GCTGAGTTCTATCTGGGCATATCTACACATACAAAGTTACTTTTTTTTCCACTCACACTGCAGAGAGTTTCTCCACAACCTATTAAGCTTATGCCCCTGGCCTTGCTTCTAGAACTATTTGCACTTATTTTTGACTTCTGGAGATTTTGTGAGTCCCCAGTCTCTAGCCGAATGTTGCAAGTGGTTTTGTAGCCTAATGGCTGATGCCTCTGGCACATGGCTGAACGATAACATATCAAGTTACCACACATCCACCAACTGTGATAATTAGTGGGGTGTATGCTCGGAGCCTGATACTTACGCGAGGTAAAACATGCCAGCGTAAACCTTTTCCTGCAAGGTTCAGAAAAGCATAATTCATAGGAGCATGGCTAAGAGATGACTGATGCTCAGCTGATCAATAGGAGCTTAGGTCAGGCTATAATGTGTCTGAGACAGTAGGCTCTTGGTGTGAGTACAGTAAAGCAATATATATTATATGCTCTTTCTGGGGTTGTTTTTGAAGAACAGATGGTATTTCCAACTCCTTAATGACGTCCCTCTATTTTTCTGCCAACACTGTTCACTCTTCCACCTATTCAGCCATATAAAGACAGAGCTGTCATCACTGGACTTTCTAACTATCTTACACAATAAGAAGCTATCAACAAAAACCAGACTTTATATTTCAGTGACCGTGCCCTGGCAAACTCTTATAGAAAGGAGCCTGGCAAAAGAGATGGTGCTTGAATTAGCTTTGAAAATTTGGAGGTGAGCAGCCATTTGCCTTTAACCTGGCACCAAACCCCCCGGTCTTGTCATGGATCATGGAAAAGTTTTGATTTCTGGAGTCAGTGGTGCTGGTTCTCTGTGGGTAACCAGCCCATCCTGGCCAGGGCTTAAAAAGGGAGAGAGTAATGCTGAGGCAACATGACCAAACTCCACGCAGGACTTTGCAGATTGCCTCTGAACTGGATTGCAGCTTTGCAGGATGCTGGTGCAGAAAAAGGCATATGGTGGCAATTTTCTAGCCTGGAAACATTATCCTGAGGATCATACTGCTACCGGACCCAAACACAGTATTATGCTAGGCTATGCTGGCTGAATTTATTAGCTCAGGTCCCTGTTAGCTGAGGTGTCTCTCTACAGCACTTTACCTGTTGCAGTCACATCTCTAAGTAAGCAAAGAGATAGAGCTAACATCCTCCATAAAGGGGTGTGAGATGACTTAGCCAACCTGCTGACCACACAAAGCTGACTTTCCAGGGGTAGTTGGTTTTAATCCCCCATCCAACACAGGTACTAAGTATTGCAGTTACGCCACCATAACGCCCATAGAGTCATAGAATAGTTTGGGTTGGAAGGGACCTTTAAAGGTCATCTAGTCCAACCCCCTGCAATGAGCAGGGACATCTTCCACTAGACCAGGTTGCTCAGAGCCCCATCCAGCCTGACCTGGAATGTTTCCAGGGATGGGGCATCTACCACCTCTCTGGGCAACCTGCGCCAGTGTTTCACCACCCTCATTTTAAAAGATTTCTTCCTTATATCTAGTCTAAACTACCCTCTTTTAGTTTAAAACCATTACGCCTTGTCCTGTCGCAACAGGCCCTGCTAAAAAGTCTGTCCCCATCTTTCTTACAAGCCCCCTTTAAGTACTGAAAGGCTGCAATAAGGTCTCTCCAGAGCCTTCCCTTCTCCAGGCTGAACAACCCCAAATCTCTCAGCCTGTCCTTATGGGTAGAGGTGTTCCATCCTTCTGATCATTTTGGTGGCCCTCCTCTGGACCCTCTCCAAAAGGTCTGTGTCTTTCCTGTGCTGAGGGCTCCAGAGCTGGACGCAGGACTCCAGGTGGGGTCTCACTACAGCAGAGTAGAGGGGCAGAACCCCCTCCCTCGACCTGCTGGCCATGCTGCTTTTGATGTGGCCTGGGATACGGTTGGCCTTCTGGGCTGTGAGCGCACATTGCTGGCTCATGTCCAGCTTTTCATCCACCAGTACCCCCAAGTCCTTCTCAGCAGGGCTGCTCTTGGTCCCTTCATCCCCCAGCCTGTGCTGGTACCGGGGGTTGCTTCGACCCAGGCGCACGGCCCTGCAACTTGCCCTTGTTGAACCTCATAGTAATTTGCTATTATGCAGTTTGCTAAGGGGACTGAAGAGTCAGTATGAGGCACGAGTAAGATAACTCAGCACCGGAAATGGGCCATACTTACTGCAATGATGTTGACAAAGTCATTTTCCCCCAGAGTATCTAAAATGGTGATGATGGTGTGTTTGGCAATGGTCATTCGCAGGCCCTTCATGCTCCCACTGACATCCACAATGATGACAATGTCCTTTGGAGAGGTGGCTGCTTGGATGTACCTTTATAAAAAGGAGAACACAAGGAAGCAAGGTAAGCATACAGGGAGGAAGAACGCTTAGGCGCGATGCTGTAATGTGACGTTAGCCCCAGCGTAACATGCACCACAAGCACAGCTCCAGCAGGGTCAGGTTGGGCATCGGATGGGGCTCCTCCTACCAGCCTGCCACCCCCGCTGGCCCCAGCGTCTCTCCTCCCGCGTTGGCACGTGCTGGGCCGGCTGCAGATATGTGCCCAGATCCAGCTGAGACTGACAGTTGCTAAAGCCTCCGTCAGCCATGGGTTGAGTAAATGCCCTGCGTTTCTGGAGTCTGAACAGCCCCATCTCTTTGGTTGCAGAACTACAAGGAGGATGGGACAGAAGGATACACTGGTGGCAATTTCTATGTGGCACATGTGAGATGCCGTGTGGAAGGCTGGCGCTGGCAGGGCTTCCTAACCTGCTATTGCCTTTGTCTATGTACCCCCCGTCTCTCGCAGGAGCAGTAGCTGCTGATCAGCAGCTCCCCAAGGCGTCACTTTGGAAAAGAGGGAGAGAGGAAGACTGAAAGGTGCTTTGGCCAAGTCTCTCCAAAACTCTTACCAGCCACGATTCCTGCAGTCGAAGGAGATGACTCCGTTCTCATCTGGTAACCACTTTATTCCTGAAGGGTGCGGCAAAAGGAGCAATCAACACACACAAACAGGCAGGCATCCGCTCCCCAGGCACCCACACTTCTGCTGGTCACTGCTGAGACCCGGCTACCCCGCCGGGGCACGCAAGTCTGGCCAACAAGAGCAGTGGCCATTCTGCAGAAATACAAGCACAGCTGCATGGTCTTTGGCTGTTCCCAGTAAACTGTTTTTTAAATTTCCGTTAAAAATAGTACCTAGGCATAGCCTGTTTGAATTTGGGGAGCAATTGCACTTACTTTGAACTTTCTGCCACTTTGATGTAGTTCTCAACAACATCTTTTTCTCCCCAAGGATGGTTGAGGGCATAAAAAGGCAGCAGCAGGGACAGGGACATGTCCCACATTCCCTGCTAAAGGCTCCGTTCAGTCATCTCTGCTTTGCACAACACATGACAGGTCATAGAACAAGGGCATGCAGCCATCTGATGAAAGGGCCACCAGGCCAAGCTACAGCTGTGGAGGATCTTGTGGGTTACTCTGAGCACGAGGCCCCCCTCTTGCACCGTGACCTTACGTGCCGCTCGCAGCTGGTGAGTGGATAACAAGTCAGGCCGACCAGATGCATCTGCCATGTGTGGCCTCGGAGATGGGAGAGATGCCATGGCCACTGCTAAAAACCACAGGGGAAAGTGAGGCAGGGAGGCCTCCTGCAGCCTCTGCACACCACCTGCAATATTTGCAGGTCCTGCCACGGTGTTTTGTGAGCTTTTTGGAGGGCAGCCTGCCTGAGGCACACCCTTGCAAGCAGAATCCTCTGGGGTTGCAAGGCCAACGTGTCTGGGGGGCTGGTCCATGTGGGGAAAAGGAGTTTATGCCTGCCACGGATGCTATTCCTTCAGCCTAAATGGCAGTAGCCCATGCACTGGCTGTTTTGCTCACTGCACCCTGCCTTTCACGGGGCCATGCGGCTCCCAATCTTCCCAGATTGGGCTCTTCCATGGCACGGACACTGTCCTGCAAGACTCTTGCGTTGCGCTGGAAGAGCGAAGCCAATCTCCACTCTTATACCTGGGTAGAGCCTGAAGAACCCAGTGGAGCTGCCGAAGTACTGCCAGGTCAGCGTGGGATCCCTTTCAAAGTTGTCCACAAAAATAGGGTTCAAGGCTTCTGACATGTAAACGCCATTCAGGATGTCAGGGTCTGTGGGGGAAAGAATAGAAAATGGGGAAAAAGTGTGCACAAGAGGGGAGGACAGCTTTACCCCCGATGGAGGAGGGGGATGGGAACAAAGGCAGCCCCAGGAGGAATGCAGCCTTGTCCAAAGCTTTGGCATTGGGCAGGGAGTTGGATGCATCGTTCAAGTAAATCCTGGAGGGCAGGTCTCCACTGGCCACTTACAGGTGATCTCAGCTTGGTCATGTGCTATTATCCCCATTTCCCTTTCCAACCTTGTCTGCCCTTGGGCTTTACGTCCGGTTGGAAGAGGGCTCTGAGAGACCCAGGAAAACCAGCATGGTGCTGAGCACAACTGGCACGCCATGCAGCCAGGTCTCAGCTGCTACCTAAGAGGGGATGTGCGGCTGTTGTAAGTCAACTGCCTGATGCACCACTAAGTGGAACAGCCTTTCCACAAAGTGTGTTTAAAATTATGCTAGATGTAATTACCTAAGACAAAGGAGCTCTAGAATTTACATGCCGTTTCTCTCTCTCTCTCTTTCCCCCCAAAATTATTTCTTTTCTTCTTTGCCTGTCCTTTCTTTCATAAAGCCTGAGCTGTCCTCCTGTGCCCCTGATCTCATCAGAATCAATAGGAATTTTCAGATTTGCAAGAACTTATAAGAGGCAGTGTATATTTGGTGCCTGCGTTGACTCATTGCCTCAGGAGACCAAACAGAGCAGCAGCAATAGAAACAGGGAATTATAAGCAGCTGGTCCTTGTAGGATTAACTGTATTAATGTGGAAAGGGATGGGGCTTTGACCTACCGCTTCCTGTTTAGTCACTTTACTAAAGGCGGTTTTGGTCAAAATAGGGGAAAAATTGAACTGTGACTCCCCAGTGATGAGGCCAAAGTAACGCATGCAGGAAGGGAGCCAGAAGAGCTGTGGGGAGCCAGGCTTGCTGCCGCTTGCAAGAGGGGAGTGAGTACTGCCAGGCACTGCTCCTGGGAGGACCCCTGGGCATGGAAGCACCCTCCTCTTCCTCCATCTCTTGCTCATCCTCCAGCAGTAGCCAGAGGAGCTGGTTCGTGTTTAGCTGTACAGGCAAGAAATCAGCTAGCTGGGCAGTGCCTCTCTGCTGTCTCTGACAGCGGTCATTTGGCCACCTCTCTGTTTGCTGCTGTAGGCAGCAGCCTACTTCATGTAGCTCCGCTGTAGCTCCCCACAGCCAGCTCTGCTGGTGGCTCTATTGTGAGCCAGATTTTAGTGTCTGGGGCTGTCAGACCAGATGGAATTAATTTAAAATCATGGGAGAAATAGAACTCCCTCTATTGTGCCTCTAAATAACGCAGCAGTTGTCAGCACAGTCACCAGAGTCTGCCCCGTCTGGTCCTGAAGATTGTAAATGAGCTCCATCTATGCGAGAAGTAATAGCGCTTTTTTTTTTTCCTTGCCAAAACATATGCAAGTGGAAGAGCTGATGGGGAGGCAGGCAAGGAGCCAGCTCAGACAGCTTTGAATGTTGGCCAAAAAGAGCAGTAAACTTAGGACAATCGCAGTTGGTGTCTCAGCCTGCAGATTTGGCGGTGTGCTGACCAGCCTGGGGATGGACCGATTTCTGGAGTGTAGAGAGAGTGGTGTGAATGTGCAGGGGGAGAGGGGACAGACCGGGCACAAATGAGGCCGTGTGAGCCTCAGTTGCCTCCCTGGGTTCCTGCAGCTGCCAAAGTGCCAAAGGCTTGCTGAGAACACAAAATAGCCCAGAACAGTCATGTCCCAGTAGCATTTGTGAGTTACCCCCAGTCCCCTACAGATATGCTCACCAGAGTGTCCCCGTGAGGTGTTAGTGCCTTATAATACAAAGGTAATTGGGGTCTAATTTCTCAGCTGAAACCAATGAGATCCTTGACATCTAAAGACCTTCATAGATCTGACCTTTGTACAGAGTAACAATTGCTAATAAATTCACATTACAGATTATTTCTCAACTGCTTTGCTGGGGTAGATGCACCCTAAGAGCCTACATTGCCTGCCTAAGATGGAGGACTGTCCATCATTAGACGTCTTCCAAGAGCGGATTATACCTAAGCCCTGTCACAGTGACAAACTACAGCACAGACATGACCATGCCTTAGGACAGTACCTTTCCAGCCCTGTTTTCTTTTCTGTCAGTTTGTTTTTTTTTTTTCTATTCCTATGCTTTTTTTCAGTATTATTACTGGTAGTTTCCACAGCAACCTACTAGTAGTGAGAAAGTAGAGGCCAGTAGAGGCTGTTACCTTTGTTGTAGACATTGGTGGGGAGCTGGATATCACTGTATGTTGTGTTCACCAGCAGGTTATTGAAATGCTCATTTGGCTCCAAAACGAATTCATCTCCGAGCTCCACATAATTGTCATTTTCATCCTTGTCATTAATCAGGAAAGAGTTGTAGTAATCAAACTGTTGACAAAGACAATGGAGAAGAGAAAGGAAACAAGAGAGAATAAGACAATTACCAGTACTGCTTGGAAAAAAATGCTCTTTAAAACATAGAGAAGGGACATCTGGAGAATTTGGGCTTCAAACAGGATCAAGGTGAGAAGCAAACAAGAGCCATTACCAACTGAAAAGTGTCAAGCTGCCCAAATGATGGTTTCTGCCTGGTTTCTTATTGTCAGCTGCCCACATGACAGAAAGCATGGTCATAACCAACAGCAGAAGAGCCACCTGAGAGCAAAGGGACACACTGACAGATTCCTGTGGTCCCTCAGAGGTATTTAAGTGACTAGGTGGAGAGGTGGAGTGTCTCACTGCGTTTGGCTCCCAAGTTTGCTACAGGGCTTGCCAATGCTGACCTTACTTGCCCTGTCTCTACAGCTGTCATTTACTGGAGTTAACTCCTGATGTACATCGAGGCAGGATTATCCCCTCACTCTGCCACTCCAAGCAGAAGGTGCTTGTCAAGAGCAAAGGAGAGAGCAGAAGGTGTTCAAAGACACCACAGTTTTCCCCCTGTGAAGGCCACTGGGGATTTAGCATCTATGGTCACTTTAGTATCTTCAGGACACTCCTCAGCCTTAAATAACAGGTGTTTTTAATAGATTTTTGTTGACTTTATCTGAGGGCAGAGGTTATGCAAGGATTTATGTTCAAGCACTAACAGTACTCGGGAGTGTGGGCTGTGTGTGCAAATACAGGGTCATGTACCCCAACTCACCCATGACCCTTACTGTGAATGCAGCTGACCCAACTAGCATGACTGTAACATGATGCTTAAAGAGGTAGGAGAGGAAATTGGTAGATAGCGTGATTTCAAGAAGCATTTTCATTTCCACCCTTTCCCAGCATGGAGAAGTGTACTTGCAGGGGTAGTCTGTACTTCCGCTAAGCACTCTGTGCTATTACTGTGGACAGTGGACTTTTTTCATCAGAGTTTTCACTCCAGGCCCCTTCACCATCAATAATTGCATAGCTTGGCTACAGTTTTTAACAGTAAGCCAATTATCCAAATTGCTTGGACAGCAGCAAGGTTTCACCTAACAGGGAGTCCTGAGAAGTGGGTGTCTGCAGGGTAGAGAAAAGATGATGGGAGCCATTGAGACAGATGGTAAGAAACTCATCTTACTGGGATTAACGTTTTGCTGTGGGTGTTTGTAACAGCGTCCTCTTCACTGCTCATACACACTCAATTTTTAGCTCGTTCCAGTCAAGTAACCCACAAAGCACCAGCTAATTTGCACAAACTTGTCACATAATGACAACGTTGGTGTGCAGTACATGCAATGCCAATAACATCATGCAACGCAACGTCTTCCTAAATCATTCCAGTCCTGGAGCCAAAGGGACTGACCTCCTAGGTGTTACTGCATTTGGGATCTGTCAAGGGAGTCACTTGCTTACACTGGTTTCTAGACAAGCTGTGAGTCCTGAAGACAAGCAAACTCCTACCCTGTCTAGGAGCCTGAGGTGGCTGGGTGCTGCTAGGCCTGCCTTCTGGCTAGTCTCTGAGGATGCGTGTTGTATTTTGTCACTGACAGGGATAAACTTACCTCCAGTGAGGAGTTGTACTCATGGTTCAGATCTGCATCTTCTGCTGCCTCCACCAACCTCTAAAGCAAGCACACAGAAAGATGGGTGAGGGGGTGCTGTGGAAAGCCCTGCAGAAGCTGTTCCAGATGTATCAGCCATTCACACAGTTAGTGAAAAGACACATGACTGCCACCTTCACCACAACACAGAGTCATGGGGCTATAAACTTCCCTCTTTTTCTGCTGACCTGTCATTCTGTGCTGCAACTTTACAGCTTGGAAGGTATGTTTGCAGCTATTTATTGCTGAGTATATTCACACCTACTTACTCCAGAGTCCCTACTAAACCCCTGAGCGATCTTAGATATCACAGGACATATACAAACAGAAACATGTCCATTTAGAGAAACAACAGTCAGAGATTTAATTTCATTTTCCATGAACCCTTCCAAAAAACCATGGGAAAGGCATTTCAGACCCAGCCTGATGTCAGTATCTCATCAAAGGAAAAGGCCTTGTGGGAGTCTCAGTCTGGTATTGTTACCGAGACAAAGCCCATGACTTGATTTCGTAAAGGGCTCAGCAATGCTATGGCCATTTATAAGCTTTTACCATTTATGGAAGCAATATAATCAACTACTGTTCTCCAATATGATGCTTCGGGGCACTAATTCTCGATCGGTACAGACTGGGAAGGAATCCAGCTAAACGTGTACATGTTTTCAGAGTTGCACAATCAGCAACAGTCTCAGCAAAACTACTTTTTGCTCCTTCACAAAGGATAAGGCAATCCAAATACTGGAAAAGTCTGGCTATGAATTTAATGTTATGGGCCAAAGCCCTGGGTCTAAATATGCCCACATTTCACTTTGAGATTCAAATGATGTGTTTCTGGATGACTTTTCCACATTAGAGCCTTAAACAGACAAGGCTCTGTGACTACAGAAATATGCTTTTCATAGTGGGTAAATATAAGGGAATATAATAGACCCTTAGATGCAATAAGAGGGGCCATAATGATTACCTGCTCTGATCTCCAGCACAGCAACAGTTAAAGACCTCTTGCCACCTCCTCCACGCTTCCCCATGTACACAGCTGGAAATCCAAGCTCCTTCCTTGAACACAGCTCGTGTTCAGGAGCTGCAGGAATTTCCCTTGAGCCACACACACAGCTGAAACAAGCTACCAGTCTTCAATAGCCCAGAGGGCATTATGCAAGGTTATTTTCACTTGAGAGATTTTTTTTCTCTTTAAACAGCTCTAGAATCAAACCTCTTTTAGGAGAAAAGAGTGTTTATTCCTCATATTTATTCCTAGACTTTGTTTTTATCTTATTTCCTACTTCGGGCTGAAGGAGAAGCCAGCATTCCCTTGTCTGAACGCCCACATCCTCCTACCAGTGTCTACTTAAAGCTCAGCGTGAACCAGCTGCATCAGCAGGCATTTGGTTGGGCAAGGAAGTCCTCATGCAACCTCTGTGCCCACACACTCCTGGTACAGGCAGGAGGCCTGCGTCTACTGCTCTGGGGCTGACAGGAGAGGACTTCCTTCCCATAGCCCCCATGGTCATACCTCAACAGCTTCAACCTTCCTGTGGAGCATGCTTTCCATCTGCTCCGAGAATTTCTTCACCAGCTCCAAGCCATCCACTTCTTTGATCTTCAGAGTTGGCTCCACATCTTTGTATTTCTAGCCAAGGGAAAGCAGAAAATCCTGCTGAGCAAGAGGCTCATGAGGAGAGGGGTGAATCTGTTATTGTTAGCTGGGTATTGTCTTTGGTGAAGAAAGATGTGTTGAAAGAACTGGTCTGATTTACCACCTCCCATCTCTGCCTTTCTTCCCTTTTAACCCCATAATTGGGTGTGTGCAGATCACTGGCAATAACACGAAGCATTTTGTCTAAATAAAAGCAACTGATCCAATTGTGAGCTTGCGGCTGTTGGAAGCAGCAATGTACCTGAAGCTATTGGTGCCTGAAAATTAGG
>NW_010529650.1:47546-48453 GCF_000687285.1 Phaethon lepturus
CTGAAAACCTAAAATACACATTGTGCTTACATCCATAATAGCATTATATGCTTCACGCACCTGAAATTTACTCAAGGCAGAGGGAAGGGCAGGGGAATGGAGCAGACCTGTATGCTGTCATTCCATTGCCTCCTACCTCATATGTGCTCTGGGGCACTAGTTAGTGGGAGAGATGTCATGCTAGTGCCATCCCATCTCTTGGGTAACTTGCGAGGTCTGCAGCCACGAGGGTCTGCTCAGTGCTTAGGTGGGACACTGCCAAGGAACGGTCAGCGAGACAGTTATGATGCTACTTATTTAGCATGCATGAGCGTGCTTTTGGGTCAAGCGCAGCACAGAGGCGATTCCCAGAAACTAGGGATCATGAGCGTGGCTACTAAGTGCTGCCTCCGCTGGGAGGGATGCTGTAATGAGAAGGGTCTGGATCTGCCAGCTTTAGAGATAACCAGTTTCTTCTGACCATGTTTCATATAATCTAGGCATAAAAACCTTACCCAGACTGGGTAACTGTAATCTGCCTCCCTAAATCTGCCCTTTCAAGACTGGATACAATGGCCTTCATTTCCCCTTTTCAAAAAATCCCAAAGCTAACAGAGATAAGCAGAAAGAGTAAAACAAACAAACAAAAAACAAACCCTGCAAAAGGACACGATATGATTAATCTATTTCAGAAAAGACAGAGCCTTATGTCCCCGGAAATGTGGAAGCACAAAGGCGACTGGATTTCCCCGGTCCCTCATCATCATTTCTCTGCAGCGTACACACACCCCCCCACACCCCTCACGGTGTATTAGCCCCACAGCAGCAATCTCAGCCAGAGCGGGACTTCCCGCACTGGTACAAATGAGGTGGTGAAAAGGGTAAGGGGGTGGCAGGGGCTTTAGCGGCACTTTTGAATTAGAAGAAA
>NW_010529651.1:0-2146 GCF_000687285.1 Phaethon lepturus
CTCATCCAAATGTTGACCAATTCTGACCTTGCTTAACTTACGAGCTTTGACAAAGTTACAGCTCACAGAAGTATGGTTGCAGGTCTAATATTTGTAAAGTAAGTTTATGGAATAAGACCATATAAATTCATTTTTATGACTGAGCACATATCAAGAAGTTATAGGTCTCAGTGTTCGCTCTACTTTGGAACCCAGTGGTTTGTAATGAATCACTTTTATTATTGTAGGCAGTTTCTGAGTTGGAAGGGAGGACTAGTGACCGAGAAGCCACAGGGATAAATTCAGACCTGGTGTAAGCATATGAAGCATTGCTGAAGTCAAGAGAGTCATGACCAGTTACAGCAAAGCTGAATTGGACTCCCGAGTTTTGCTGAAGTGGCTTTCATGTGAGAATACATAGGCCAAAGGTGAACCATCTATCTGAAAGTCCTTGAACTTCAGATTAGTTCAGATAAAAGGGAATCTGTACTGCAGTCATCCATAGATTTGATCTTCATAATATAAATATTTGATGGAAGTTGTTGTGAAAATCCAAAAGTATTTCTGTATATATGCCCATGCTCTGAAACAAGAAAAAGCTGCTAAAATTCTACCTTCTATAGGTAAGATAAAGCAATACAGAGAAGATCTAGGGATTCACTTCTATGAACTTCTGACTGTGTGCATACATAAATTAATTATTTGTCCTACTGATTCAGGATTTAATCATTACGTTCCAGAAAAAAATACTGTATTTGGGAGGAGGCTGAGTTCATGGAAAAAATAAATTATTGTAATCTCCTCATAGTTGAAGTTGACTGTTTTTTCCTTCTAGGGCTTACTGAGGAGGGGTCCAGGTCATCACGTACATTATGCATCAGTGCATTTCTGCCAGGAAATTTTCTTCTGATGCCTAAAAATGTAATTTCATGAAATGAATATACTACTAACTTGCCTGATAGAAAACAGGAGGGTTTTTTTTCTCTATAGAAACTGTTAGCAGTGCGGCAGGAAGCCAATTGTGACTGGAAAGGGATCTAATACATGCACAAGTGTTCAGCTCTTCCACTCTGAATTAGCTTTATGCTTCCTTTTGGTGGTGGTACACTAGCAAGAATAATGCTGCATTCTTTTGTAAGTAAACACGCATACTATAGAGGGATGATTATAAAGCGAGGTTCTCCACTGGTAAAAATGTGCCAAGTACTTCAGTGAGGAAAATATGTACAGAGATCTTGGTAGCCAAATGTGCTCTGACCAATATCAAGCATGCTATGCTGTCAAAAGGAAAGAGTAATGCTGAAGGACTGAGTACCTACTGAAGTAGCTCAACTGATGTGTTACTATAGTTGCAAATGATTCATCTGTTCATAACAATTTCATGAAACCAAGGGTTTCCTCAGAAGAGGAAGAGTTATTATTTCATAAACAACTTCTTATTTGGCTCTGCTGTTTATGGTTTTGCTTCCACATGTAAAGCGTGCAAGAGACAGAATGTTTCTACCTCTTTTCCTTTCAACATTTTAACCGAGCAGCTGATCAATGTCTTCTGCCTTGCTATTAAATGGATTTTGAAAAACTCTTCAAACTGTATCAGCCTCATATCCTTATTTAGTTCTTTGAATTTGCCCTCAGCTGGGAATTCTGCAGGCAACTGTGATTCTGTTGTGTTAAACACTTACTTGAAGCGTTTCATCCATCATCATTTCTAGTCCTTTTCTGATGCAATGTAGTTTGTGCTTTGTCTTCCTTGAAAACTGAATGGCTGTTAAATTATCCATTTATCTTCTTTCAGATTTGCTGTACAATTTGAGTTCCCTCTATTGGCTGTCTCTTCTACCTTATCTGCCAACTTTTCAATCTACTTCCTCAGATCTTTATATACATTTCCATACACAACTACATGTCCTTCACAACACATTGGGCAGATAGTACTATGATTTCTGTTGCTGTTTTATTTAGAATTATGAATTACTCACTTTTTCTCACAGATCAGGCTGAAAGTCTTCTAGTGAAGTTTAGCTTCACTAAAGTCAATGGCAAATGTTGGGTTTTCTATCTTCTCCCAAATATCTTTGTTGATGACCTGCCCTTTCAGTTGAGACCTTTTTTTGGCATAAGATGACTGTCTGAGAAGTAAGTTGAAGTACTCTTGTTTGAAGGGACA
>NW_010529651.1:2177-21551 GCF_000687285.1 Phaethon lepturus
TTCTGCTCTCTCTTCTTCTAAGCAATTTGGGAATTTGTAAATTCCTAAAATTTTTTATAGTAATACTGTGTTTCCTCAGTAATCTCACCAAATTACAAAAATCCTAGCAAAAATAATGTTCTGTTAATTTCCAAAACCAAAATGACTCCCTCCCTGCTCTCAGGAAACAAAAAAAGAAGATCAGGATCTTTGTGACAATTGTAAAAAGGTGTTTATGATACTCATAGATACAAAAATCCTTGCTCTTAAATCATCAGAACTGTGCCTTTCCGTATTACACTGCAAAATAGTGACTGAGAAGGGAATTGCAAATAAAAGCAGTCTTTCTTCTTTTTCTGGTTTTTCTTCCTTGTGTAGCTCTTCTTCACCTTTTGTCTCTATTAGCATGAAAGTAGCAGAAAAAACCCAGACTCTTAGCATAAGGGCATGAGGTAAGAAACACAGTTTGCTCATGCTTATTCCATTACTGGAAGTTGTAATACAGTCATAGCATCTGAGTTTTCTGAAAGTTCAAGGTAATTCATTCCGTGTGGCCTTGCTTAGGTTCATCATTAGTAGACAAAGGAACAAGGCAACAAAAGTGCTGAACCTAGTTGAGTTCCTATTTCAAGGCTACAGAAAGATCCTTTTGCAGTTCCAAATCTCCTTTCTGTGGGACAAACCCTTATTCTTAAATAATTCTTAGCTACCAACTTCCCCCAGCACTGGCATTTGGCCTGATTAAGTTTCCTCTGAAGCAAATTTCTTACAAACACAGCAGAATATGTTGCACCTGCTCTTCCTTGGATAATATTACCCCCTGGATTTCAACACAAAGTGAGACTAATTTGATCTGCCAACATCTGTGCAGCCTCAGTTCATGGTGTGTCACATACTGCATCCTGAGCCTATCTGCCTTACTAATCCTTGTCAGCCAGGCAGTCCCAGGAAGCATAGATGCATTATGTTTCTGTGTCCAAATCAAAGTCAGAAATAAGCCCTGCCAAAAGTGTGCATCTTTATGGTATTCTTTAGGATCTATTGAAAGTTATCCTCCTCTTCCCTCAACATGCTACAAAGAAAAAGCTGATTTCAATGAGAATCACACGGAGCTGATCAAATAGCTTCCTGTGAACACATTTTTTTTTTCTGAATAGCTTAGTCCTGATTCCTGCCTCTTTTTTTTTTTTTTTTTTTCTTAAAACACTTCTCAACTTGTGAACATATTTCAGGGAATGTCTTTATATTGCTTACAGTGAACAGCTCACTACCTAGTGCTATCCCTGCCCTCTGACTAGTTGCACACTTAAAATAGAACAGCAGTGCTCTGACTTTTGTACCAACGATCCCAGGTATGGGTGAATGGTGGGTACAGTAAGCCACTTCCAAAATGTTCATACAGATAAACCCCCTTCTTCATTAAATAATTTAAAAGTTTTTCAGTTCTTGCTGTATAGAGAGGACAGAAACATCTGAAGGAAAAAGTCATTGTTTTGGCTGCATCCAGTGACTCTTGCCTGAGTAAGGACTAAGCCGTTCCATACCGTCCGTTCTGGACAGCAGGACTTTCAGAGGAGTGGTCCAAACCCTGAATTTCTTATACTAGATTTCCTTATGCAAAATAGTAATTGAAGGAAGGAGGGAAGGGATAGAAGTGGCAACTGAAGAAGGGCTGCATCAGGACATAGCAGTATAAGCACGATTCTTAAAGCACATGTTTTCCTCCTCCTCTGCAAAGGAATATTAAAAGGTTATAATTGTAACTGGAGTATACACTTTTGGAAAAAAAGCACTGTGTGTGTGCACATATACTTCCAATTCAGGTATCAAAGCCAACTCTTGAACTGGAGAAGTTAAAGCACAGAGGTAGCCATGATGATTGAAGATTTCTGTGTGTTTTTTCGATGCTTTGTAGAGGTTCTACCATTTATGATACCCGGTGCATTTAATGTATGCTTACAAGCAGAATGGATGCTTTTGCAGCTACGTCATCATACTCTAAAGATAGATTTAATTACAAGGGCAGACATTATCTTCTGTAGGAAGACAGGCATATTGGAGCTCTTGGAGGTGTAGACAGAGCGATTAGATTTCTTTCTCCATACGTCAAACAATGTGATGAAGGAGGACTCTGTCCCTCCACATGCCCTTCAAAACACTTGAAGTACTTGCTAGGCTAAAAATAAATGTTTCTACTCTTCCCAGATTCCCCCTAGAATCTTGTATGGAGTAATGCAAATTCACTTCTGTAGATACTATTATATGTTTAAAGCTCTCAATACCCAAGAAAATCTTGAATAGCACTAAAAATAGCACTAAAATGGAGCAGCTCAATGGAGCACCAAGGTAGAGGTGAGCAGGGCAATCTCAGGCACGCATAAGTTGTAAAAGCCGTGAGCTGCTTTATCTTCCACAAAGACATCTCCCTTAAATTTAAATAGCTGCTGTCATTGTCACTGACTACCTGACTATGTATTTATCTGCCCAGAAGCAGAGTGCATGGCCTTTGGCCCTGCTATTCATAGCATTACTGCCTCTGCCTAACAATGCTGTGAACAGAGCTGGGCTTCTGTTAGCATCTTTTGTCTGATGTGAATTGCTGAAGCTTTGATGTTGTTTGTGAGAAAAATAATGATTAAAAAGAATAAGATCTTCACTCTCCCAGTCTGTCTGCTCCCCACAGAGAAATCTAATCCGAGTTGGGAAAAATCTGTTACTGATCCTCTTTTAGGTACACACAAACCACAGAGTCCATGAGAGAAATCTGTTTATTAGTGTTGAAACTCTTAGTATCTCTTTACTGGAGGGTCAGAGATGTAATTTGTCTTATTGATCAAAATTCTGTTTCCTTTTCCATGAACATTTATGTCCAAATAGGTACAGAATACTTTCTCTGTCTGGTGAACAAGCTGTCAGTGTAGCCATAGTGCTTTATTATCAGTGGGATGTCTTAGATTTTCTGCTTTAGTTGCTTGTGCTTCCCCTTTATAGAATATTCTACCAAAAAAAGGGGATTATTACTTCATACTGAAGCTACGTTAGTAGATCTGAAATGCTCTACAACTACAAAAAATGCATTTTTTTCTTTATAATTATTCTAAGAAGCTTGTTTCCATCTCTACTGATGAACTCTTTTCTTGCTGGCATTTTTGAATGAAGAGCAAATGTGATGCAGTAAAGCGTAACTAAAGCCCCCAAGTCAAAGCTTCAGAGTAAATGGATGGCTGTTCTGCTACTCAAGGCAAAAATTCCAGTGTCACATAAAAATACTCTGATCAGTGATCACTACAGTAACAAAAAAGTAAATTCAATAAAATTATAATGTCCCAAGTGTAATAAAAAGCAGTGAACAAAAAACTGTGAAGCTTTCATCTTCACAAACCTTTGATCCACAGCATGAAGGAAACAGATTTGATTACTAAGGTATTTTGAAATTGGAGGTGGCTTGATTCCCACATTGAGCAGCAGATGTGGGAGACAGCAAGGGAGCAGAGCCATGGCTTACCTTGTGCCAAGAGCAGAGTCAGGCTGACAGAGCAAACACAAAAAGGTTTTGGATTTAGACACTTGGATATGGGAAAACTAGCTATGTATAATTCCTGACTTTTTTTTTTGTGTCATCAACTATCATTACATAACTAAACTATATTTAGCTTCAAGCTCCATGTTACCTTATGATGCAGCATGTTTTGTATATATTTGACCTTTTTTCTTCTGAGTGGGATGGGCAGTCAAATAGGATTACTAATGGAAGGTGCACAGATGTTGAGAACTTGCTAGTCACTTGTAAACCTTCTCACAACAAATGCAGGGGCCAAATGCAGAAAGCAGTTCTAGCCAGGTAAGCAGAGGAATGTGATATGCATCCCCCAATAAAGGAGACTTCATTGTCCTTTACTTGGGATAAGAACTGCACCTCAAAGTGTGTTGTCTTGAACTACCTTAAGGAAACGTAGCGAGCAGAGCAGATGCATAATAAAGACATAAAGCCAAGTCTCCCCAGAAGACTGATCAAGTCCCAAAGAATGTTTCAGAGTGGAGAAAAAAAAATAAGGACAGGAAGGCAATAACTCTAAAATGCTCTGCAAAACTTAACTTATATACTGTTTTAAGTATGAAACATTCCTTGTGGGCACTCTGGTATGTAGCCTAGCTCATAAGTTTTGACTCTGGAGAAGATATGATTTGTTATAGTACTGTTATAGTACTGTCAGTGGTACTGGGGTGGTGTCAGACCACTCCTGGAAGTTTGGGCTGTGAAGTTCCTTCTGTACTTTATACTTCAGACACCTGCAGCTGCCAAGAATAGCCTACTCTTGGGAATTATGAGCAAAGACAATTTCAGGGTGCTCTGCTGATCTGTCTGACTTTAACAGGAGTTGCCAGCATTCATTATTTGCTGGGACCATCTCTGCTGTGTGGGTGTCAAATAAAACAGAGCACAGCATTAGGTCCTGCTGTAGCAACTGTGTTGGTATGGATGCACGTATTCCCCATGGAGTTCCCTTCAGGGCTCTGGATGCTAGGATCTGCCCACATGGATTCAGGACTTCTAATCACTAGCACAGAAAAAACTACATGCAAAAGCCTTGATTTGTTCTCTATGGTTTAATGTTGTAATTTTGGTATCAAAATGAGTGTCAAATGGTTATTTCAAACATACTTTTTTTTTAAGCACTATGCTAGTGAGCTATATAAGTACTGCTAAGATTTTACTAATTTGTCAGCTGCCACTCTGCCTCTTTGTGTTTCATTTGTAATGATGTAACCCATTCTATCCCCACATGCAGTCCCTACAGCGTATTACAATGGCTAGACTCTTAAGGAATGTATTTGGGGCGGGGGGGGGAAAGACATCTAGGACTTGGCCATAGTTGTAGTGTTCAGCCAGCCCTAAATGGAGGATTTACAATGCCTGAATACACTGCTGATGTGATATGTGTATTGAGGTTTGATTAAGCTGGATATGAAAATTAAAACTTGGCTTCACAATGAAGAAAAAATCTCCCGCAGTGTGATACTATGACATCAAGTTTTCTGTTTACCCCTAAGGCTGGTGCTGCAATGACTTCCAGGTTTGATGGTGTCTCTTTTTTAAGTTGTTGAGCAGCCGGCTAATAGCTGCACAGCATGATGCAAAGACAGCAGAAAGCAGGGAAATCAGATGTGAATATATTCCCCAGAGATCTCCTGCTAAGATGGAGCTAACTAACCAGAGCTTTAGTGCTCAAATGTAGTCTTCTCATGCAGAGGATGGGCTGATTATCAGCTCTTCCTGCTTTGTAGTACATTTTTGGATTACAGATGTTATTACAAATTATGAATTCTGGTATAATATGCATTCTAGTGTAATACTATATTGAAAGGAACATTATTTTTAAAGAGTTTTCATCCAAGGTCAGCCCCCCGCCCCCATCCAAAGTGATCTTGGTATTTTAAAAACCACAGGTTTATATTATTCTTCTGTGCTTGCTTTGCCTTAATTGTTTGAAAGCTGTAGCTTTAATTTATTTCATCATGACAAAGACTAACCTAAGAAAGGGACAGGATCTACTGGCAAAGCAGTAGCCCACCTCACTCTTTACACAAGCGCATGTTGTCCATGTCACAGAACAGGAGTTGCCTTTGCTGCTGGGCAGTCACTTCTTTATTTCCACAGTGGCAGCCTCAGATGCCACAAGGTACAGAAGGCAGGGGAAGGGCATCATCCTTCTTACCTCGTATACTACTGGTGACATATCTGGTCTATAACATGAAAAGGAACTGCCAGTCCCTTTTTGTTTGTGTGTAGGGAAACTGCATTCAGGCACAAGTCCATCAGTTCAATGGTAACATGGGAGCTGGCACCTGCTTCCCAGCTCTTGGCTTTGTATTATCACTGACCCACTCATTGCTTGGAGATGTGAGGCAGTTTAGGGAGCAGTGGTAACAGGGAGAACTTGTTGCAGTTCCCCAGAAATGCCTAGTGAGAACATCCCCATGTTTTCTTGGATATCAGTGGCCAAACTGGCAGTCTTTAGTGGCATAAGGCAGTCTGTGTGGTTTCAGTGAGTAGGAGGAAGACTGGCTGACACAGTTTATTGATGGTTAAGTTTCTATAGTGTTCTTTTCATTTATCATCCTGCTCGTGTAGCTCTGCTTTCTATACAGATAAGAGAGAAAAAGTTAAAATGGTAAAGCTTATGTTGCACAAGTCAAATTCTGAAGCTGCTTTAATCCAAAAAGAGATGCATTATTCTGGTCATCTATAGCCTTAATAAAGTACCACTTGAGAACTTATACACCTTATACCAAGCACCCACGCAGCCTGTGTAGAAAGAAGCATTATTAAAGGAGTAAACTCCAAGTTAAACCACAAATCATTGGTCACTGACATTAAAGGCTTGGCCTAGCGTGCCCTTTGACAGTTTGGAAAGGAGCCAGAAGGGAGTGCAAAGGCTCAGCCTTGAGCTTCCCTTTGGGCCTCACATATTCGGACAGGTTTGATAGGAGCACCTAACGAGGCTGTCCCTCTGGCACTTCTCTGCAGAGCACTCCACACCTTGGCATGACAAGAATCAGTTTGTCTCAAACATAATAAAATAAACAGTTGCCCTATCAGATTTTATAACTTAGAGAGGAATTATGTTTACAGATATTACCACCTTCAGGGAATCTGAAGATTTCTGCATAGAATTCAGGCTTTTGGTAAAGTCAAAGAAGGATAGAGTTCAAATAGCCTTCGAGGCTGCACTGTAAGCTAAGTCTTTTTCCCTAGAGAGGCAAGAACAATCTTCTCTGGACTCTACAGGAGCAGTAAGTAAAAATTACCTCATACAATGGCATGCAGATGCTATCAATCCACTCGAGCTGCAACCTGGGTAGTTCATCTTTCCTGTTCCGATCAAAAATGGCCTGAATTGAGAAGGGAACAAAACTGTCATGCTTTACTACACCGAAGTACTTTATAGACACATCATCCAGCACTTTGCAGCTATGATTGTAGAATTCTTACAAGCAGAACACTTTGTAAACTGTGATCAATCTTTGTATCAGTCTTCCTACTGCTTTGTCTGGCATGAAAAAGAACCTGTTCGTTTTCAATTCTGTTTTGAAATGTGTAGGTTGAATGTATTTGAATTTTACAATTCTGTGATGTAAAATTAATGCTCCACAGTTGGAGTTGAGCTGGTCAGAAACCACCTGTAGAAATGTACATACCTTTGAGTAGAAATTTCCCTTTTCTCACATGGGGTTTTCTAGCTCAGCAAAATGAACAGTGATGGATCTGGGCTGGATCCCTCCCTCCCAGTTACAGACCCAAGTCTGCAGAACTAGCCATGTCTGTGAATCCAAAGGGTGGGGAATCAACAGGTCTGTTCTTCTGGGGAGCAGTTACCAATTTGTTCCTCTGGAAACAGCCTAATTCACTGCACTCCCCCAGAGAGGAAATTCTAGAGGTCAAAGCTGATGTTCAAGAGTCTCAATTATTGGCTGAAAGGATATGGAAGAAACAGAGTTCTGCAGAGCTTGAATGTGAGTTGAGTTTCTTCCATACTCTGCCTGAGATTACTTGGGTCCATCAGCTTTCCGTCTACAGGATTTTCATCCTTCTCCTAGTGGCCCATCCACACCATTTACTGAATGCCTTTTTTTTTTAAACTCTCTGAATATGTCAAGTTTTAAATCCTTCTGTCTTTTTCTGTGGAAAGCTTGTTCTTATTCTGGGCCCATCTCCTCAAGGTTGACGTCTCCTGAGAAAACGTACTTTCCTTCTCTACCTTCTACAAACTCCAGACTATACATATTACGTTACATTAAATGTCTGGTTGAATTCTTCTAGCTGTAGCCTGCTCTTTTAGCCTGCTCTTTCTGACATACACAGGTATCACACAGGGTACCTAAATAAGACAAGCAGGTAAGATTCAAGGACTTGGTGATCTTAAATAAGGATCTTGTGTTTGATTCTGGAAAATTCTGTATTTCCTATGCAAAAAAATTTGAAAAATCCTGTCGTTTTCAGATTGCTATAGCACAACTCAAGAAAAAAAATAAATCCCTGAGTTATAAGATAAGAGAACATTGCATTATCTTGCTGACTAACAACTCTTATCTAACTAGCAGCAATACCTATCTAGGTGGCTAGAAAAAGCTACCTGGCTTTTGGTAAAGCTCTGGCTTTTGTCTTTCTCTGCACTTCTACCACGTCTGCAGCATGTCCAAATTGTAGATATAATAACATACCTTAAAATCATTCTTAAGGCTGCTAGACTTGGGCCATTTGCACTGGAATTCATTGCTACTTGAAGACTGTAACATTAATGTATGTGTTGAAATAAAATTACTTCCTATCATGCTTCATTAGCACGACAAACAAACACACTTTGCAAATTTTATATACAAGGCAAGAAAGGCACTTATATCCATATTATATGGAAAGGTACTTGCAGTTATTCATGGCTAGATTTGGTCTCAGAATTGTGAATACCATGATTGACTGATTACTCTTCTACTGGAGTATAGCTACCGTTTTAAAGCCGTTTATGGTATCTAAGCATTATTTACCACAAACTTTTTAACTTTATTGACTTCATTACATCACCATGGGCTCTTATTTAAAGAGAGAATAAGCCTGAGCCACTGGAATGATCTTTTTATTTTCGGAAGCATAATATATTTGTGAATGGCTTGTAAGTTAAATTCTTTAGAATACTTTCTGCTACCCTCTCCTGTTGCCTCCAGATAACGGCTTGTCAACATTTTGAGGTATTTAACCTCGATAAGGCTTTCTCTTCAAATCATTCACTGAAAATCTTTATGAAACTTTTTTCTTAGTTCTTGCTTGACACTTTATACCCATCTGCCTATATTCCACTCAATCCCAATTTATCCCTTCAATCTCAGTGTTATAGTTAGCTGTATACCTATAAAAATGTTTTTCAGCATTTGATACATCAAATAACACAGATAGACAGCTGCAACATAAAGTAAATCTAACAATTTTGATTTCCATAAGTAGCTAGTGATTTTTTTATTTGAATACTGTGTATTAAAAACAATACCTGTTGCTTAGAAAATGAACTGACAGAATAACCTTGGGAATAGGTACAGAAAATGGGGAAAAGGGCTCAATGCAAAAGTGACTGAGTTGACTGGATAACTTTTATAGATGGCTGTAGATGCATGTCCTTATTGGACAGAGCTTTTATTTATTCCAAGATTCTTCTTTACATACAAAATACAGTTACTTTTTCTGAATGACCCCAATGATATTTTCTTACCCTATTCAAGTCAGTAACTGTTTCAGAAGTGATAAAAACTTACTGAAGGGATGAGTTTGAGTTCAGATCTTTCTCTGTCTCCTTGTTCAAAGAACTCACTGGTTACCAGCTCAGCTGCCTAAAACATAAATCGTGATAAAGATTAGAGTTTTTGATACATAATTTTTAAGGCAATGAGTTCTTGATCAGACCATGACTTCAGCCTGTGTTTAATTGTAAAGAAGTGAATAACCTCACTTACATGACTGATGTCAGGCGCGTGTTTGTATAGTTTTCAGGACTGGGCATACAGGGGGTATAAACAGCCATATAGCCAACAGTCATGACGGGCACACATAGCCCTTTTTGATAGGGAATTGACTGGGGAATTACACTGCAATGTTGACGTAGCACTCAATGCAGTTACATGCAACATACTCAAGTATTGAGAAAAAAATAGAAAATTATAGCTTCTTGTTCACATCCACAATTATGTCCGTAAAAATGCTTTGTAAAATGTG
The DNA here is from genome assembly GCF_000687285.1 of Phaethon lepturus. Classification (NCBI taxonomy): domain Eukaryota; kingdom Metazoa; phylum Chordata; class Aves; order Phaethontiformes; family Phaethontidae; genus Phaethon; species Phaethon lepturus. The sequence continues at coordinate 11,917 of NW_010529651.1, forward strand.
CAAGAGCTCTCTGGGCATTTATAGGCTGTTGCCCTATATAAACAACTTCACTTATCAAAGGAACTTAATTAACCAATAACCTCTGTTGTCTTAATTTAACATGAAATCATAAAGGTCTTTTTCCCCACTAGGCTCTACTTTTTTCCCATGACTGTAATCACTATAGGATCTGAATATCTAAATGTGAACTCAGATTGTGATTTTCATATTGAATCAAAATCAAGAACTGGTGGGTTGGAAGTTGGAATGCTTCTTTCTGACTTTTGTGAATGAAGATGTTCTATTCACAGCAGAGGTTTGTACTTCTCAGAAGAACACAAGATTTAAAACCACAATTATTTATGGAAACAACAGGAATTTTAGGAAGTTATACAGTGAGCAATCCTGATCTAGTAGCCTTTACGTACTGTACTCTTCTCATGTGTGGGGCTTTAGAAGGTAGGCACGTGTGACATTTGAGATGCAAAAAAATAAAACTAAGCTACTTAAGATGGCATTCAGTTCCTAAAGCTCCTGTCATGCCTGCTTATTGTTTGTTTTCAAGCTAGGAAATTATTTCATAATGCCAAGGCACAGGAGAGTGAACTAAGGAGAGGACCTGCACTTCATAAAATCTCAAAATCTCTTGCTCTAGCAACTGCATGGTAGCTAGCATTCACAAATCGTAAGCTTGTTACAGTTGAAATAAGGAGTACCAAAATATATTGGAAGTAGGTGAAGTGATGTTATAAAGTACTTAAATCTTGAGCCAGGCTATCACACATTTTGGAACTTTATAATGTATGCAATCCCAGCACACTAATAAAATTCTGGATCAATACTCTAAGATAGAGGAATAATTTAACAACTTAGCAGCAATTAAGGGTTTGCCAAGTGAATTGTATAAAAATAATCAAGATGTAGTCTCACCCCTGTCTCCCACTGCTGTTCTGATCCTGTTCTCCTTGTGTCTTTTTCCCCTCTTCTTTTGTCTGTTTCTATCTTCTCTTCCTGAATTTTGCCTTCTTACATGGAGCCTTTATTCCCTTTCATTCATATATTTTAATCTCTTTCTCCCTCACTTTTCATGTTCTTTTCCTTTCGGCACAGTTAAGGTCCAACTATTTCCCGTTTTCCCTCTGTGGACTTATTAGCCTCTCTGCTCAACCAGGTAATGTTTCAATCAATTCCAGACTAGGTTTTTAAATATAAAGTAAACCTGAGTAAGGTTTGAGACCTTGAGTAAGGAAAGATGCCTAGAATAGGGAAAATCTTCTGGTAAAGGACAAGACTTTTGGTACAGATTGCTTTCTCACATTGTAATTGTTTGCCAATGCTGGATCCAAGTTTTACATATATTTCTAAAGAGCCTACTCAGCAGTAGAAGCCTGATTTTTTATTTGTTTGTTTCTAAGTACAGGATGCTAAAAAATGCTCTATACTACACATGCAGTTTTTTCCATCAGTGTTGAGAAAATGAACACATTGCTCTTATCATAGATACTGAAGATTTTATGTCAGTCAAAGTTTACAGATCATCTGCTGGTATTTTTAATTTAGGGAAGATTCTGCAACTGCCAAGAAAAACTGTGGGACAAAACAAGTAAGTGTAGCTACATGTGGCTAATGCTTTTTTTGTTTAATCCATCCATTTTTTTTGATAGGGATTTAAAAGGTTAATAAGAGGAAAGGTTGTAAAGCCAGATCTCTTCAGGTACCTACATGCTGTTTACCAGCATGTGTACATGGAAATAAACCATTTCTTGCAGAAACCCCCTGCTATTTTTTTATAGCATCAATACCGCTGTAAATTGATTCCAGTTTTGGTCCCTTGTAAGCCAGGGCCATGGGAATATTGTCCCGCCAGTCCCGCCTCCTCCCAGCCTTGCTATTAATCATGACTTGCCTGTCTTGAAATCTCCCACGGTTTGGTCACAGCTCCAAGGTCACAGGCTGTCATTAGCATTGATCTGAAAAACAGAAATGAACAATACAAGCTGAAACAACCTTTGTTGGATTTCTAAATAACTCTGCTCTCGATGCATAAATAAATAATACATATACAAAATGTCAGCCCTGGCACCTTCTTTTCCTCCAGAAAAGAATGACATGTTTGAAATCTCAGCCATCGGCGTCGCTTTCACATCACAATTGTGCCTAGGAAGCCTAATGTGTTGCAGGTCATCAGATGATGAATTTTGGTACTGTGCATTGTACACTAGAAAAGAAATGATATTGCAAGGGAGTAACTGCTAATTTTGCAATACTTCTAACACTACTTACATTAATACCTATAATATATGAGAAAGTATGTGATTCACATGATATAAGTAAGGGTATTATTCCATAGTAACACCTGCAAACTGGATTAATTTATATGCCTATTTGTAAGTGACTGCTGTAGCAAGAGAACCTATAATCACAGGAGGCATCCCAGACACTGTTTAAGCAGTTTCTACTGCTCATCTATAACAAAAATTTAAGATTTACTATGAGCTATACTGTTCCACTGTAGTTTAATACCTAGCTACAACCATGTTTTATATGCATTAGGAGAAAGAAACCATTCAGCTGTAGAAAGCGTTTATGTACGGTACATGATGCAGATAAAAGTCTAAGAAAGTTTAAATGAAGAACAAGGGCACTGAAAAATGAAGCATCAAAATTATTGCCCGAATCTAAAATTAGGAATGAGTGAAATGATATGGAAAATAGAAAATGGCCAATATTTTGGTCAAAAGACCAAAAAGAAACAGAATTTTAATGAAGTTTCAGATAAAACAAGACATAATCAGGCATACATATGTAAATGCCCACATTTTAGTGTCTCAAAAGTGTGGTGTACTCAAACTAACCACAATGTCTGAGGTTTTCAATAGGATGCAAGCTCAGATCATTCCTGAGGCCTAGAAGAGTACCGTGTATTTGCAAATTCCCTGGTACAGACTAGAAGAGGAGAGAGAAGCATGGCCAGTGAAAGAAGACAGCTGAGAGGAGGAGAGAACAGGGAAACGGACAAGAAAGATCTTTCTTTCTGGAGAAAGAGCAGAAAGGCTGAGTGGTAACTGGTGAGGCTGGGAGAAAGGGAAGAAAACATGGCAAGAGTGCAAAGGCAAAAATAGGAATGGAGAAGGTGAAGTCACACTGATTACATCCCTGCTGTTCAGTAATGTTTAGAAATCATACCATACATTTCATATCATGGATCATATTTTTAAAACAAGCTACCTAAGTAAGTCTTCTCTCCATGATAAATGAAATTCCTTTAACAAATATGGCTACACTTTGAAATAACCAGAAAGCAAGAAATAGTAATGCTCACCGAAATATTTCTCGGTGGTTTTTTACATTCCAATCATAACCACCTTTACCGACAAGTTCAAAAAACTCTGTCCTTCTCCTGCAACAAAACAGATTATCAGAGAAGGAAACATGACACTTCCAGGGCAGCACTTGCAGTAGAAACACAGTTCTCTGGATGATACAAACTCTTTGCACCTCATGTATTATTGTTAAGGTCATTACACTGACAGTCCATTTAAGCGAAACATACTAATTTCTGAACATGTTCTATAAATGTCTGTTATCAATGTCAGAGTTGCCTAGTAAAAGCAATATTGTATTTATGGTCTCCACAGAGAAGGAAATAAATGGTATCAAAATGTTCAGTCTTCCATGGAAGCATGAAATGTTCATCTACAGTGGTGGACAGACAGACAATAGAAACATCCCTGAAATATATACACACTTCTCTTTACTTGTCCTTGCAAAATGATTTTTAGTCTGGTCCCTGAAGGGTTTTTCAGAGACGTGCAATTACTGTTATTTCCAGCACACAGAACAGAACAGTGAGACACAGGAGCTGCAGATGTCTCGAGTTAGTAGTTCCTATTGACTAGAAACTAGGTCTCCCTGCTTGGTCCAGTGCTTTGCCTTCTGCAATATTTTGCCTATGTCCTCACAGATGGACAAAATATGAGCCAGAATATGTTAATGCTTGTTTGGTTCCTTTAAGTACCAAAATTCTGACTCAATATAGTCTGTAATTTTTTATGGCACTGAGACTCCAAGCAACTCTTATTGCATGCAGCATGACTACACTATGAAACAGATCCTGCACCAGATACAGTGGAAGTTGAAGCACAAAAATACAGAGCAACTTGCCCAGAGTGACACAACATATTAGCAAAGCTGGAAAGCAAAACCTATATTCTGAGTGACAGTCCAGTGCCCCGCCTCATAGGAGACAGTGCTATCTTTGTCAAGTGGAAGTGTAGTTAGATTCCTCAACAGGAAAGAGTTTGCAAAGTCTTGTATTTCCTACATTTTCTTCAGCTAGAATGAAATTTTGAACAGGGATTATTGACAGCACAGTCTGACAGCAGCCAGTACAGGTTTTACACATGAGAAGATGCACACTTCCAGGAACATTGCTCTTGATCAATGGACAGATTTTACGTGGGGCATGTTGCATTATTCTGGTCACTGACTGTCATGCATTATATGACCAGTCACTCCTACCATAGGGGCTTTCTGTAATGGATTTCATGACAGCAACTAGAACAAGGAGCTATAAGGACTGTGTGATGGTATCCAATCCCTTATGTTTCGTGAAATAAGATATGAGAGAATTTCACGTTACAAAATTTGCTGGGACAATGCAAAGTGACACATGCAGAAAACAAAATTCAGTTCTCACACAAAAGCATAGCATTGTGGCCCCAGTGGAAATAAATATTGCAATGATAAAAATTTTAACGGCTAAGAGTTGTTGGCACATAAACCTTAAACCAGCCTAATCCTGAGCAGATCATCAACAGCTACATGCTCTATTATGAGAGCGAGCAGCGCATTTTTGCATTCTGTATTTCAGTGGCCAGTCTAACAATGTAAAATTTGGTAATGATTTAATTTTGATGTGTTTGATATGCTGGACAATTCATATCTTAATGGACAAAAAACAGGCAAGAATATTTAAAGCTGGAAGATCAGGAAGATGACATCCCAGAAAACTCAAACATTCAAATTTAAAAAATAAAGATCCATAAAGAGTAACTGAAAAAGTGAGTGTCAAGGCCTTATGTTAAGTTGAAAACTTTAAAATAAGAATTTTCTTTGAAATCCATTTAAGTTGATGCAGAAGTAGTAGTCCAACTCCACAGAGAATTTCATGTAGGAAAGAGTCAACCTGAGGAAAGCAGCCATGTATAAGGAACCAATTTAGTGTTTCCTACTGGTTGCTTATGCCTGGTATCCAAAAGAAAGAGGTTTGCTAATATTAAGCAAACATAATATGCCAGGATTTCAGAAATAAATGTAATTATAACAATTTTGCAACATCTCTGAGTAACACTGACTCTGGCTGTATTTTTCCTGGAAGGGAAAAGTTGTCTTGCTATATATAGCAAATCCAGTTGCTCAAGACATCGTTTGAGTGAATTTCCATAAACTTCATTTTGATTCCATGCTTTTGCTTGCTGTATTATCTATAAGCATCATTATCTAGAATTATCTACTAAAATCAAGTATATTTTTCATCTGATCTTTCACTGAAAGTAATCGTTTTGTTCGTTTGTAGAAAAGTAGTGCCTTGATAAGGTCATAAGCCTCTCTCTGCCTGGAATTTTCTTGCCGTTTTGCTAGCTGGACTTTGTGATCATTAGATTTAGGCATTCTAATAATACCAGTATGAGAATTTCCTTCTCTGCAAAAATACTAAAGATGTAGCAAACTGAAAAAACAAGTTAGGAACTTGTGTGGAAACATCTGTTCACACAGGGTGGCTTTAAGCAGTGCAAATCACCAAGATTTCCAGTAGGTCATTTTCAGGCACTTTTGGAAGTAAGGTAGCATAACGACTACCTGCTCAGTGAATCGTAACACCACCAAAGAAAAGAGAACTTATTTGCAGACTTCTGAGTAAAGAGGCCTTATTTGCTAAAAGTTTTCTGACTGATGTCACACATAAAAATCAATTATGCAAGCAAGAAAGAATAATCTTGAAATTCAGCTGATGTCCCTTTTTGGACATTATTTCTCTATATTAAAACTAGAAAGACAACTTGACCATGTAGTTTTTCAACCTAAGGCAGGCAGGGAAGAGAGCTTTATCCCATCCGGGTCTGGACTGGGTACCCTCCCAAGGCAGAGCCACGGGTGCTCTCCAGGGCTCTTCCGGGGGCTGCAGGATCCTGGCCGGGGGAGCACACGAGGCTGTGCCAGCGCAGCTGCCCTCTCAGCCCCGGCCACGCATCTCTTCCTTGACAACAGAAAACATTTGTGCCGCGCTTGTTATCTGTGATGAGATAGGAGAACCCGTACTGACACATCCCTGCGGTCCTTCTATCTCACTTAAAGCTGTCAGCAAATTCCCCTGTCACACCAGCCCCCCAGATAACAAGCGATCCTAACAGACAGCTTCAAAAAGAGTATGTTTAAAAGGGCTTGTTTGTCCTGCTCAGGATTTTCATGTCAGCAAGCAGAAATTTCTTCAGGGACTAATGTTTAGAAGTTGTTTATAATAAAACTATTAATGAAAACCCTTTCTTAATATAGCTTCACTGAGAATAGACTTGCAGGAAACAAAGAATATCAGTGTGTCTACTGCCAGTACTGTTTAGAAACAGCCCTTGGCACAGTAACTAAATACTGAGGAAAAAAGACAAAGACATTGCAGCATACCAGTTAGTATGTTTACAATTAACAGTTAAAGATATAATGCTGGTATAGATAATTGAACAATTTCAGGGCAAGCACTTTGCCTGAAGTTTTCTGGAAACTTGTTTGCTATAAACCATCAACACAAAAAAGCAGGGGCATCCAGGTGTACACCCCTAAAAGTTGAGAAAAAACATTACTAAACACTACCCAGCACTGTTTAGGATAGGATGTTAATGGACATCAAACAAAAATTCCCAAGGATGAACTGTTGTCACAACTGTGAAGGTAGTACACTGAAACTGCACATCTGACAGCATTTCTCCCTGTAAGTCAGTGCCAGACATGTGCCACGGAGGGTGATGTCAAAAGTGCAATGTGACAGTGACACCACGACTCCTCCAACTACACACATAATCCCACACATTTTCACCGGGAGGAGGCTGGTAATCACAGTATTTGAAAAACATAAAATAGCACCAACTTGAAGTCTTCTTAGAGACTGGATTTGCAAACAAGGAAAAGGAAGAAAAGTGGATGAGAGAGATCCTATTACACTCTCGAGTTAAGCTTTTTAAGACCTATTCTCATGTGATGCAAATTGGCATAATTTGTCTCCAAAGAAGCAATGAGTATGCTTTCATTACCTCTGCAACTGGGTCTGTAATTATACTATTTCTTAGCGCACATGTTTAGAAACTCTGAAATGGTAGAAAAGAGTTCTAAAATATCGTTGATTTTCTAAATACCTGAACAAATGATCACAGAAAGGACAGAAAAGTTATGGGACTGAGCTGTAACTGATTCCTGAGATTGCTTTGAAGTATAAGCCTAGGATTTCACTTGCTTTTTGTTGATACAGACATGTTACGCATTAAAGCAAAACTTACTTGGACACTTGAGATATTTCTATTAGCCTAAGATATACTAAGCATTAGACTAAATCTCTTCAATCACAGCTAAACACTAATTTATCATATTCTATATCCTTATTGGTATTTAACAAGTCATTAGAGCAAGTTCTTCAAATTTTCATTTGTCAAATACAAGAAATGCCAATACTTACTCAAAATACAGAGTGAGGTCTGTTGCCAATATCGATTGCTTTAGAAGCTGCATAAGGTCACTGTAGTCCTTAGAGGACAAGTTAGCAAAGATGTTGTGACCCTATAATGAAAGAGATAAAAGAGGTAAAGGGCTAGCAATCAATATAGGTTTTTAAAAGGTTTTCTAACTCTTCAGTCTACTGTTTCCCTGTAACAGAGGCATTTTCTGATTCATAGCACAACTATGACAAAGTAATAATGTTAATACTGCTGAGATTACATTGGGATGGAAGAGTTGACGATTGTAATCAAGCACCCGGGACGTTTTTCTAAACTCTGCTGAAATTATAGCCTCTTGAGGAAAGATTTACTCTTTGCTCTGACCCTGCACTGACTCAGTTTATGGGGAAAATCTATGGATACATCTCAATCTTTCCTCTTATTAAATGTTTTGGGGAGCTATACATTGCAGCTTTTGAGTTGTGCTCCTAATAGATTTATCTGTGCTGCTGCTTGCAGGCACACAAACTGCTGTTAGAGCAAACACACTAAATCAGTTTTTCATTCAAAACAGACTATTTGCTACTCTGCCCATTACTGCATTGTCTTACAGTGTATACAAGCATTGCCTGTGCAAGCTAAAGAACTGCAACTTTATGCAGTTTTAATATGCTTTGTAGGCCCAATAGGCTACTTTTTAGGGATCATGGATTAAGAATTTGAGAGGTGCTCCATGGCCAGAATGAAAGGAAACAAATGAGAGCAGGAAGGTCCTTTTGAAAGTGAATTTCTGAAAACTAAGAGGAACAGAGAATCTATCATTTCTCTATGAAATCCTAGAGAAAAGAAACAAAATTAATGGAAAATTCTAAAGGTAGGCTTAAGACGTGGTCTTTGTGACATTAGTCACATAGAACTAAAATACCATAAATAAAAGTACTACACTTTTTTTTTTTCCTAATCACCTATAGAAATAACAAGGTTCTTGCTAAATGGAGTCTTATTTTGGTGGTACTTAGCGCTGTAACACACACATTCAGTATACTTAGGAAGATTAAAATGCACTTGAACCCAAGAATTTTCCAGCAGCAGGATTGCTATAACTGTGATGGTCTGAGGACATAGAATAGATAAGGTCTGGAGGCAGAGATAGTATTTTTAATAGATCAGCTAATTGTTGGACTAAGAAAATAGTTTGCCATGCATAAAAGATGATCTTCTCTGTAAAATGAAATGATTATTTCTTTTCAGCTAAATATTGAGAAGGATTTGAGAATCTAAAGCTTATTTATGAAAAACACTTTTAAAACCAAAGTCCTCAGAAGAAAATAAAGCAAAATGTATCAGGAAAATAGCAGCTCTTACAACAGGGATAATTTACCAAGTTGTCTGTTCTATAATATCTGTTGCCTTTCTGACCTGTTTCATGGCGTATAATACCATGTCACTACAAAATTCAGGATCACTTATACTGAGGTTAGCATGTCAAGAGTAAACGATAAATAGCTCCTTTGTCCAACATGATAAAAATCTAAAGAAATAATACAATATACTATGTTTCCTTCTAGATAGCAAAGACAGACTGGAATATCAACATTAGTGGATAGGGTATAATCTCATTTCAGCTTATTTAAGAGAGGAGACCAACTGCTCAGCTGGTGGAAGTTGGTGTGTCTTTAAGTAGATTGGAGGATCCAAATCTACATGTGTTCCAAACTAAGGGGTGTTGCTACATTAGCCAATAGTATCTATTGGATAAAAATCCCATAGGATTAATTTTCTGGTCTAGAAATGAGGACCTGGAGAAGAAGCTGCCTGGGTGATCAAAGGAGAGGACTTGCATTTCAAGTAATATTTTACATCTCTGAAAGAAGCTGGAGTAGATTCCTATGAAAAAAAAGGTGTTTTTTTCATAAATTTCTTGATTTTTAAGCTGGAAAAGGTAAAGAAGAG
>NW_010529651.1:21578-31092 GCF_000687285.1 Phaethon lepturus
AAGAGCGTCTAGACTGGCACAAGTTATAAACTTTCACAGAGTTGTCCATGTCTTGAACCTGTCTTCTGAGAGACAGTCAGTCAGTCATGAAGAAGATTTCAAGAACTAGAGAAATCACTGTTTCCCAGGAAAGCTTCTTCCAGGGACTGAACAAGTCTCATTGTTTTAGAAAGAAAACAGAAAACCCCAAACCACTTTCATTTTTTCCTATTCTGAACCTGTCTGTTTAACTTTCAAATGCTGCTTTTTCTTGTGCCTTTCCCTGGTAGGGTAAGGAGCCATTTAGATAAGCTAGGCTAGGCTAAGCAGGCTGAGCTGTTTAAATCTCATGCTGGTGCTCTCCCTTCCTATGTCTACTTTTTTAACATAGTGTCGAGAAACTGAACACTAAAGCCATAGTCCTATGACTGATCTCTGTGGTGCTGTACGCCAAGGTAAAGCTATCACCCGGCTCCCATTTGTCTGTGATCGTGGAACATTCTCGTGCTCTTCAAAAGTTACTGCAGATCAGCATACGGTCTCCAGTTGTGCTGCATGAACATTTTTGGTTTTATACATACTGAATGCATTTTGTAACAACCTATCTGTGTAAATTAAGAAAATACATCCATTGCTTTGTAAGGATTGCCTGCCTATCCTTCTCCTTTTCTCACTTACTACATCTCTAGGGTAGTGCATGCTACATACTGTTACACCTATGATATTCCAGGCAAAAACTATGTTTTATGTGTATCTGCAAAGCAACTAGGGTACTTTGGACAGCAAATATTACTGATATTAATTAAAAAAAAAAATTTAGTAAAATCATGAAAAACCAACATAAAAATACTGATTACAGAAAGACTGTCACAGAAATGAAATTGGTCCAGTAAAGAATGACTCTGATACTCCTGTGGGGAAAAGTAAGCGCTTGTTTCACGTGCCTATAAACCACTGAGCAGAGTATACGTAAGAAGACTAAGAAAAGCTGACGATACGATTAGGGTATGTTCGCCTTGCCCCTAGCTGATTGAGACAAATATAATCTCTGGGCTTTATGATCAGCATTTGTAGTTGTTTAATTTCGTGCTAGTTGTGACCTTTGTGGTAAACAATAAATAATTCCTCAAGGAGAGGGCATTAAAAAGGTACTGTGTGTGGTATTTCCTTTCTCCAGCTGCAACTGCCCAACAGCTTATAGGGAGATTAACAGTAATGCTTTTGTACCTCACTTTGGAGAATCATGACAGCATGATTGAAATGGTGATGCTCCAAGGTAGCTGAGGTGCCATAGAGCTGAGCTAAGGCTGATCCGCTCCTGAAACAGAACATAGGGAGTCAACAAATACTGCTCATCTGCTTACAAAGCAGGTTTCAGAGACGATTTAGTAATGAAATCACGTAGCCACACTCTCCCTCTCCACATCAGCAACCACACTTAGGGCAGTTGACAAGATCAAAATACTAATTTAAATACTAATTTAAAGATGAAAATACTAATACAAGACATTTATGTTCCAGACCTTGCTAAAAATCATCAGCTGATTAAAGATTTTCCTGGAACTACATGAAATTTTGTAATGCAACTTTCAAAGTGCCTCAGTGACGCAATAGCACAGGCACACCACTGTGCAGTAAAGACAAACAGTAACATCCTTGAGCTAGGACCGGCTTTCTGTTAATACTTTTTATTTTATTACTACTACTACTACCACCACCACTAGTAGTACTGTTACTACTATTAAGAATTATATTAATTCTTAATAGAGATAACCACAATGGCTTACAACAGGTGATTACAAACTCTTAAAAACCCCAAACAAACCCAACAACAAAAAAACAACTGCAAACGCAGTGAGGTTCTGTCTGTGTGTAAAATCATGCACTTAAAAAATACTTAGGTAACCAAAAAAGCGTAAGTGAGCAGTGAATATAAAAATAAAGTTTAGCATCTCTTTAAAATGTGTTTTCTCATTATGTTTATTGTCTAAAACAAAGTTAGCTTCAAAATGCACAGAGCAGGTGGCTCTTCTAACTTTAATTAACAAAAATCTACAGAATACAATTATGAAATTGCGAATCATTGGGAGGTGCAGAGGACAGGACTGGATTGTCAGAATAGTTACTGTTCACCATTACTTCATTTCTGAGACCCAGCCTAAAGCAACAAGATGGGTTTTCTTTCCAAAGAAATGAGAATAAGAGATTAGGCTAGAGACAAACAGAAATAGTCTCCAAGGAGCATATACTATAAAACTGCACCATACTGATATTTAATTATCGGAGCCAGCTATATTAGAGAGAAGGATGTCCAGGAAATATCATCCTTAGAGAATGTGGAGTTGAGATATATAACAGAGCTATTTCAGACAACTGTGATATTGCCTCCATCGTATACCTCTTGAACTTTCATCACACGGAACAGCAGTATTGAACACTGAAGATAAAATAAGAAAATGTGATGCTTAAATTTACAAGTCAGGTTAGAAGAATAAATCATAGCTGCTGTTATGAAAACTACAGCTTCTGTTTTCAGGGAAGTTTTATACATGTGTGGTAATGTTCATCTTTTGTTAAATGTCTTCAGCAATTTCTTTATGGAACCATAAAACAGCAGCCTCCTCTTTGTACTTCATTGTCTAACAAGTGTAAGTGACAGCAGTCTAATGTTGAAACCTCTACCTTTAACTCAGCCATCCCTCTGCACAAGAGATATCTCTTGTATAGTGTTACAGCAGAGAAGTGGTTAACTTAATCAGAGACTAAAACAGTCAGGATGTAAATCTTAGGTCTCATTTTTGTAAATTAGGAAAATTTTTACAAATTTACTGACATAAACATCAGTCAGCTGTTTGTCTCGTCTTTTTTGATCCTCTTCAAGATTCAGCTGCAAAAAGGCATCTAGCAGTGCTTGGTAACCTTTGCACCAGGAGCTCTGTCTTCTGAGCACTGCAATTGATTTTCCTTGCTATGGTGATTGAAGATCCAGACAGTGTCATTGTTTCATTGAGACTGTACAGCAACACCAATAGCTCAGGAAATGGCAGCTTAGTGAGTATCAGAAACATCAGTTTGAGTGATGTTCACTGAGGCAACTTCGCCCCCAGAAATGCAGCAGCCCGTGCATATACACATTACATCAAAGTAGTTCTGCAAAAGGTAGGACAAAATAGGCTAATACAACGTCACCCTGTCTTTCAAATATCTTTGGACAAGCATCTGACCACATGCCCATCACACTGGAGGATTAGCAGTAAAGCAGAACAAAGCTGCAAATGCATGCTAGGATCCGCAGCACAAGAGAGACTCAAGGTTTCATATTCTGACTAGAGGATCTGGGGAGTCAAGAAAACAACACGGGATTTGGAGGGGTTTGTGTCTGACAGCTTAATTTCACAGCTTGGCCAGGATGTTCTCAGGGGACATTTCCTGTTGTCCCCCCTTGTTCTCAGGAAACACAGATTTTGGAAATAATTTGACCTTAGTCAAGGGAGTTCCCTTACCACCACAATAAGAGGTAATACCCTCAAACCTTCCACAAACCTGCTTCTACCTCACAGTGTCTGAGGGCAGCAGCCTGGACAGTAAAAATGACAGCAAGACAGGGCTGCTGAATCAGGTCCTAAACACTTTGAATAGAATAAAATTCATTTTCAGAATTGAAAACGGTCTGGAGAGACAGCTTTCTCATAGGTGATGTAAGAACCTGCCTTTGAGATCCAGTTTCGTGTTCTGGTGGGTACTGACTGTTGCAGGGACGGCCAGCTCACCCCTGCCCACTGCAGCATGTCTCCAAACAGGCTCTGTGTGCTCTGGCATGTGGGACAGGCCAGGGAGGAGGCATTTCTACAGATCAGGGACTCTGTGTGACGCGTCTGTAGAATCACCCACAAATGATAGGTATGTGGTGACGCAACTATTCCAGCCGCCCGCTCTGGACAAGGTGCATCTGAGCTCCAGCTGATGGCAACAGTTTCATACTCCATAAGCTAGGAATTATTTTATGTAGACTTGTCTATATGTTTGTGAAAGTTTTTGTGAAAGCATGATTTCAGTTTTACCTCTTTTCTTCTTAATAGTTGAACAAGGTTTTGCTTAACGTCATGCATTCCAACCAGCAAGAACAACCCAGACAGACAGTGTTCTCTGCATTGAATATGAGAATCAATGATACCTTAGCCTGAAAAGAACATCAAGTATTGGCACCACATTTCAATATGCAGTGTCAGTTCACAAGGAGTAACCCAACCAACAGGCTGATACAAAGGACAAGCCAGCAATTACCCAAAAGAACAGCGAATGATAAAGATGGATAGTCCCTCACTACATAGAAGAATAAGAATACTTGGCCTTGGCCTAGGAAGCCTGAAATTAATGCTTCATTCTTTATCCTGGTCACCTTTTGCTCTTCTGTAGGAGAAAAACAAATTAAAGTACTAAGAATTAGAAAACTTACTTGGCTTGGAAGGCATTGTTTGTTCCCCTGTGGTCAAGGTCATGACATAAGCATCCCACAATCAAAGCTAAAATTTCAATTTCCGTCAGAATCTCCTGAAATCCTGCAGTCTGAAAGCAGAAAAAAAAATAGCAGCTGTAACTATCAGTAGCAAAAGGGATAAGTAATGTTAGTCCATTGAGCAACAGTCAACTTTGTTTTGATACCATGAACATTTCAGTAAGGAGAAGATAAATGCTTTATTGTCATACTATATTCCCTGCTGTATGTTAGATGGTTAGCAGAATAGATAACGTCCTTGGAGTGATCTGTTATTATCTCTCTGTTGCATTTCCAGCATGCCATTTCTCTGCTACCCAGAAGGCACTAAAGGCAAGAAGACCTGAAAATAAACAGCAATACTACACACTAAGACAGGAACTGGAATTTCACATCAGATAAATACAAAACAAAATTCAGTCCATTTTGAAATTATTGTTCAGAGAAGTATGTACAGAGATTTCTTCAATCCTGAGGTGACCATCTTAGGGAATCCCTACTGTCAGAGATAGCCAAGATGTTAAATCAAAAGACCTATAAAAGAAGCCAGCTAAAATATACTCTATGGAACTGTTACGAACAATTAAGAAATTTGTTATCTGGGACACATGAAATGAAGCAGCATGATTTAAAGAGGAAATATCTCAAATAGCATGTTTCTGCTGCAGATACCTACTTTAATGTGGGAGAGAATTTTGAAAACTGATGTATTGAAATTCCCCATGAGCAGCTCAGACCAGATACACCCCTGTCAATGGGGGAGCTGATCCTAGAAACATTTTCTTTGGCACTATATTTCTCCTCATGGATACTTGCCATAGCAGTTTTCCTGCCTGAACTGCATCATATCAGAAAAGAAACACTACTGTTATTGCTAACCTCAAGCATCCTGAACAGATCCCATCTAGAAGAGGTGCTGGACCCTGCATGGGACACCACTTGTCTGGTGCTGTGCATCTTACCCACGACAGAAGCCACCTGCTGCTTCTACTCTTCAGAAGCATAAGGGCATATTGCCTGCAAAAATGACTGGCTGAGCTAGAAAATCATAACACTTGTTTTTCCACAGTGCCACTCTCCAATGACACTTCTCAATTAGCCGCATCTAGTTAGTATGAAAGGAAATTATATAAAAGGAATATAAAATACATTTATATTGGAAAACTAAGGCTTAACGCTAACAGTATGTAAGAAATCCTAAATTCCATTGGTTTTCGATGGGGCATAATTCCACCCACTGGCAAGAAGAGGGTTAAGTGATACAAAGACAGTGAATATCAGTGGGACTTGATGTCCTTACAGCCCACTCAGAAATGCCAGTTAATTGCTGCAATATGACATGAAAACTCCGCTATTCACCCTGAAGACCACAAATTCTACTTAAATAAACACCCATTCAAATCCAGATAGCTTCTGTTTTCATAGTCTGAAATGTGGCAGCAGTTAATATTTAGGCAGTACAAGGAGCCAAGCTCCCCCAAGTGCTCAGGAATGTATTTGAGTGGGAATTGTGGAAGTGCAGGATGTGCTACAAAAACTTCATGATTGTGCTCAAAGTTTACATATCAAAAAAGATGATCAAATACAAGGAAAAAGATTCCTTTTCTGTAGAATCCACTGGTGTACAGAGTAACTTGAATATCATGAACAATATTCTCTTGGTTTCTAGTGGCATTGCTATTTTAGTTTCAATAACAGCTACCTAGGCAGAGGAAATTCTCTAAAAAATAGTGTTTTCTCTTTTTATTTTTGAAACATTGCTCTTATATAACAAATAATAATCAAGGTCTGTTTTTTACAAAAGGATTAAAAATATGTTTGTAACTGACAACATGCCATGTGTCAAGTTTCAATCTAGAGAAAACATTCATGGCTAAGTTAAAACAGCTTAAAATAGAAGTTTTATAATATAAAATTGATGCTGTAATAAATATTCTTTAGCATCACACAAGCTTTGATTAAACTCAAGGATTCAACCTGTATTGCAAATGCAGGAAAGCTGATTAAGGAATTTATTAAGAGTAGCAACATCTCAAAAATAAATGCAACATTTTATTTAATCAAAAGTATTGTCATCGAATACATGAAAGAATCATTGCATATTTCACTTAATGAAAACCATTTAATTTGAAACAATGTTATGGTAAGGGGATAGCTGCTTTAAAAATAATGAAAGAAAATAGCGGATGCATTTCCCCATCTTCTGAATTTACACAGAGAGAAAAAATACATGTCTATAGATGATGGTGCAGTAAAATTTATTTTCAACAGAAAAGGAATGACCCATAACTCACGAGTGGCAGACTCTCCAGTGAGTTATGGAGGTCATTCTTTCATGTGAGGAAATGAATTGCATTCATTATACTTTGTCCCGCATTTATATGTCTTATTATTAGCATACCAGATGGGATTTTAATTTTGTATTGCTTATGTGTTCATTTTTACTTTTTGAAATAAGTATCCAGATGAACTGTGTTAGGCAAAGGCATTGATAATGAAGCCTGGGCTTGATTCTGCAGCTTACTCCCATGAGATGTCCATAACTTGCAGGAGCAGTCTTGCTTCACTGCTCGTCTTCAGAAAATTTGGGTGAGTCTGAAATACAGAAGCATGGCTCGCAGGACTGGGCTTATTATTGTTCAGTGTCTAACTGGAGAGAGAAAATACAGACTTAGATACACAGGAACATACCTTAGAGATGCAGAAGGCTGACTCAGGAGTGACCAAACTGGTTTAAGCTTTGTTGGATGTCTGTTGTTTGGATAGTTCAACCCAGCATTACAGGTTACATGTTACTACAGAGCCCCTCTCTGATGGTCAAAGAATTTGCACCTTTTTGTGAGTGAAAAAACAAGTCACGTACTAACTTGGATGGTTCCACC
The DNA here is from genome assembly GCF_000687285.1 of Phaethon lepturus. Lineage (NCBI taxonomy): Eukaryota > Metazoa > Chordata > Aves > Phaethontiformes > Phaethontidae > Phaethon > Phaethon lepturus. The sequence goes on from NW_010529651.1 coordinate 28,935, forward strand.
AAGACAAACGCAGTAAGAGCAAGCCCTGGGCCATTACTAGTCTCTTGACTCTCTTTTTTGTCTTTTTTTCACAAAATCAGTCTTCCTATCTCTGGAAGGAAGAGCAGCCCACACAGACTGTACACCTGAACTTATTCTGTTCTTGGACAGAGCCACAGTGAAGTGAGGTGGGCTGCGTGGCGAGTCCAATGCCATGGGCACAGGTGTCCAGCCCTGCACCTGGAATTGCTCATTCAGTTTATTAACAGGAGTGTGGGCAATGAAATGAGCTTGGCTTGAAAATCCCAGATCACCTCCCACAGACAGTTGTGTCCCTGTGCTGACTGCTAAAAGGATCCTGAAATTACGCTTTGAGAACCACGACCAAAGCAGTTTATGGTTGAGGCCTCGCAGGCTTGCTGGTGGCTGTTGAAGCAGGAGGGATCCGCTTTCTCCCCGCCGGCTGCCGATGGAGTCACCGCTAGCCGAGATGAGATGGAGACGCCTGTGGGCGAGCGCGCTTCCCACCGCAGAACAGCCTGGGAAACCCTGGCCTCGGAGCTCCACCTAGAGGTCCTCACGGGTGAGGTTTGAGGGCTCCTCACCCCCTTGGCAGCATTTGGCAGAAATTAATGTAATGCCCAGCTGAACGGCGCTGTTTGACTTTGCCCTTACTCCTCAGAGTAAAAACCCTTTAAGTTATAGAAAAAATTTTAAAAAGCACATCAACTTTATAAAGCTTTAAAAACGACCAATGCCCACACGTTACCACGAGACTTCATTAGAGAGCGTCAGAAAGCGCCTGCTGAAGCAACATTAATTCTGCTCAGCTGAACAGCCTCACACCCAGAAGAGGAGGTGACCTTTCTCTCTGGCTGAACATCTCCGTTTGCTTTGTCTCACAGTGTACGGTACAGCTTTGCTATGCCTTCATGAACGCTCTCAGCAAGAAACCCACACAGCTGGGACAGACCTAGCACCAGACCAACATCTACCTGCTAGGGACGTCATACTCTGTTTTTTCTCGCCCGACACACGCAGTGTTGTGTGCATGTGCTTCTCTTTTGCCATATTAACCAGAATATTAAACGTCCAAGACCACCAAGCTTCTTATTGATAATTTACAAGAATTAACTAGCCAAACATGGATTATTTCATGCAGTAAGGTTACTATATGGTAGGGAGAGAAAGATCAGTGGTACTTTAAACAGAATTGACTTGTATGCTGAAAGGAGTTACAGGTACTGATGGAGACAAATTGTTGTGTTAATAAAACCCAGAAGTGTTACACAGAGTCCAATAGAGACACAAGATTCACCTTAGATCACTATGTTGGAAGATAATCTTAACATGTTTTAAGGCAATACCTTCCACAATTATTTAGATGAAGCTGGATAAGAAGGTAATAAATATCAACATAATAAATACTTCTTCTGGGATTCTAATCTTCCTTGGTTTTGTACCCCCCCATTTGAGTCTGAAATAAATATCAGAGTGTTCCAAAAGAAAAACATTTTTATAAGATCAAGATCTATAATAACAAGCTCACTCCAAGACTGCCATCTGTTTTCAGTCACTTTAATGTGCCTGTGGTATCACTGTCACTGAAACACTATAAGGTTTTGCCACATATGTGCCACCTTAAGTTGAATAACCTGATTCTGTGTGCATTTCTACTGGAAAGGAATGAGCATCATAATAAGTAGAAAAGAAATCAAACATTGGAAAATGTTTAGATAGGTAAGGCAACGTGGCAATAAAAGCTCTTACGGGATTGTTTCTGTAGCTAGATACTTACAGTTAACATGGCAAACATTAGCTGGCAGACGTTGAAAGCATGCCTCCAGTTGTGATACAAAACCATGCGATAATTCTTCCTAACGGTCAAAAGCCACCTACACAGCGTCTGAAATGAAAAGTACAATTTGATCACGGCTACTAAACGTGTATAAATGGACAGAGCAGTGCCAAGACAAAAGCCGCAGATATCTCTGCAGCGCAGATGGTTACCTCGTAGTCAATTTTAAATTTCTGAACCATTCCAAGTTCCATGAACATCCGCAGGGCTGCAGTAATCATGGCATCCACATCAAGCGAGAAGTCATCAAAATGGATATCATCGATGCCAAGCTCAGACACCAGAGGGATGTTTGCTGCCTGAAAACGCCAAAGGGAAAGA
>NW_010529651.1:31170-52506 GCF_000687285.1 Phaethon lepturus
ATGCCGAGCAATAAAAGTCTTCATCTGAGAATATACAAATATGACAAGCTAACAGAGCAAGAAAACAGTGGGAAGGAGAAGAACCTGGCATGAGCAGGAAACAGACTCACCATCCCAACTGGAGCCCATATACAGCATTTAGACTGTGAGAGCTGACCACTTTACAGCTACTGCAGTAACACAATATATTCCAATGCAAATTACAATGCTGTAATACAGGAAACATCTGGACATCCAGCAGCTGTGAATTTTAATTGCTACCATTCAGAAATGCGAAGTAAATATACTGCTCTGCAGAATTTCTTCATCCAAATGTCTTTACATCCGTAAGCATACATATACCCTTTGCTTTACACTGTTTGCTACACATTCACAGAAACAGAGAGTAATACAAGAAACATCTAGCAGAAGTACTTTTCAAAGTAAAATAAAAATAATTTTCAACATGCTGATTATGCAGTAAGTCACTAAACAACAGCAAAAGCCTTGTTTTGCTTCGTCCATGTAACAGCAGACTTTTGTCCTGTTTGTAAGAGACAAATGAGCTTTTCACGCGTACAAAAACACATGAACAAGCATGCAGGACCAACTAATGCATACAGTTGCACACAGAGATGTGTTGTGGCTGGCCCAGTGGCAGCACCTGCGAGAGCCAGGCAGAGGTACTGACAGCCCTCACGGGCTTCTCTGCCCTTCCTTATGCCCCTCTGCCCTTGCTACTCCTCTCCCTAGAGAGGGCAGGTGGAGGAGGCTGCATTTGCCGAAGGAGCATCCGTTCCCTGTCCCCCACAGTGAGAAGGTGATGGCTCAGGTAAAAACCTCACAAAGGGGCTGGATCTGGCCCCCAGGCCATGAGCTGGACCATGCTGAATTAGTTAAAATGGCGCAGACTCAGCTGGTGTGGCACATCGAGCTACTCACTTGCATAAAATACCACTTTGTTCATGCAGCTGTAAGTTCACCTTCTCAGTTACAGCTTCTGTGTGACTAGTTTACGGTTTCTTTTTTGAAAGCTTGGGTTTTGAAATACTGCACTCTAACTACAAGAAGTTATTGACATGTAAAAAGCTTTTTCTAGCCAAAGAGAAAGTAGCACCTCAATAATTACTTTATGCAGAGATTAAGCTAGCTTAGCTATACCACATAAGAGAAGATGGTGTAAACCTGCCATAAAATAGTATTAACGTTGTGGTATTAACTTATTTGCTAGCTAGAGGAAAAGTCTTTCCAGTTCAGCACCCAGTAAAACATGCCAATACCACAAAAAATCATATCATTACACCAGTGAGATTAACTGATATAGGAAATACAACAAACCCATCAAGTCAACTGTCATCCCAGGACACAGCTGAAGAAGCTCTGGAGTGTGCAGGCAGAGATATAAACTCTGTTAACTGCATACTTCATTTGTCTTCTAGCATACTTATCCAGGTTGAATCAGTTCAGCATCTTTTTAAAAAAATAATTATTGAAACACTTGAAATACTTCTAGATGATCCCAATAGGAGTTACACCCTTTAAGATCTGGCTGAAAAGCTATGTATTTACTTCTGAGGTAAAGAGAGAAAAAAAGAAAGAAAATACAATTAGGTGTGAAACAGGAATGCTGGCCCAGAGACTGTGCTTCCCAGACCTTCAGTGGTCTTACAAAAATGGTGACCTTTTTTATCATTCAGTTATTCTTCAGAGCTTTGGGGAATACTCAGGATGCATACTAATATTCATTCTATGAATACACTCATTGCACAGGAAATGCACTCTCTGTAAAATGTCCCTGAGGGAAGAAACACATTTGTCTGTCTTACTCACTTGTTCCTTAGAGAGAAGTTTAAACAACAAAGATACTGAAACAGCAGCGCTTGGTTGTAAGTAGACCTACTTGAAATTGGTTTATCAAAACTATCTCTACAAACCTGTTGCTACATTTTCGTTAACTTTGAAGTAGGCTCTGATTAAAATTTTCATGTTTTTTGTCGTCTTAAAAGAAAACAGATATTTTCCTTGCTATTTTTCACTAGAAACAAACACTAATACCAGCCTGTTATAATTCAAGGGAGGACACTTGAAGCAGTTGCTCAACTACAATTGTTTTTCCCTTTGTCAAACAGTGGAGAAATAACAATATATTCAAAATCTATTACAAACTGAACAACAGGATATTATCAAAGCAAGTCAAAACCAATTTCTTCCCATGCCAGTCCGAAACTTCTAAATATTTATGAGGTTTTACATTCCTAAATTTAACAGGAGTGCCATAATCCAAAATAACTGCTGAATTAATAGCCAGGAGATAACATTTGTATAAAAGAACCATTTGCTTTACGACAGCAATAAAGGAAACAACAGAATTATGCCTGTTGAGGCTAATTTGAATAATGTTTAAAAAATTATATGTCATGGGGCAGCAGCAGTATTCTGGCTGCACCTGGCCTTGTCTGTCCTCAGCTTCTCAGGTTGGAAATGCAGCAGTCCAGGGTTTATAGGAGAGCAGTAATTAAAACTTCATTTTTTAATTACAAAGATATAAAATATATTCATAACACAGAATATTAAAACATACCCATTCCTGAAATTTTGCTGCACTGCAGGACAAATTCCAGTGGATTTCTTAAAATAAACAGCAATAACAACACACTCTTCCAGGAAAACAGGGGGGATGAACATACCATGACAATAAGAGGAAGGGGCAGGCAATTAAAATTCAAGTTACAGTGAAATTATTTTTTAAAGCACCCCAGTGATTTAGTATCACTTAAAAGGCTTGCTTTCTTTTGAAGTTCAATTTTCCCTTTCTAGAAACAATTAAGAACATCATACTCTGAAGTCTTTTTACCCTGTGGACCAAGCAATTTCAATGCTTTTCATCCTTGAGAAAAATTTACATGACTCCTCTGCAAGCTGATGGTAAATGAAAGCCGGACATGCCTCCTCTGGTCACATCTCCATACCCGTTGGTACTAAAGCAAAAATTTGTCTTGAAAGGAACCACAAACACAGATTGGGCTTAACACATGCAAGGCAACTGGTCTTGCCTAATAAAGTACAATCCCAGCAGTTACCAGACTAGGAAACTATCACCACTTGTAGGCAGCTCTGAAAAAGCAGATATCATACCCCCAAATAAGAGCATAAAGACAAGGTCTATAGCTACCCTGTACTTAGTACTTCAGTTTTACTACCTGTGTGGATAAGACATAAGTGCTTATTATGCAAGGAAAGCATTTTGTATATTAGTATGGCTTTATTAAAAAAAAATAATAGCACTTTCTGCCATTTGGTATGCTCAGCTTCTTTCCCATGCGATATCGGACTATTCTCTAACAACAATTTCTACTGCTGAGTGCAGCCCACTTTTTATACAGCCCTATGGACAATGACATGTGGAATGGTTAGCAAGGTTTCCTAATCAGAAAACACTGTCAGACTGATGAGAAAAAAGTAACAAGAAACTTGAATATGTATAACACATATAAAGATATCCCATGCAATATGTGTCCCAATGTAGCAAGAGTGGCAAAACAATATGGTATGCCTCTCAACTCCCGGGGGGACTGGCTGAGTCAGGAGTCCGTGTACTATGGTTTCAGTAGTGGGTCAGGATCTGACCTGATTTATATTCTAGAGTGAAACTGGAGCTTCAGACAACATGACACACACACAAAAAAAAGACTACCCTTTCAAGTATCTCTTCACCTAGAATCTCTCTTAGAAGATTAGGAACTGAAAAACCTTAAAGGCTGATCATCAAACCCTGCACAGAAAGTATCAAAGTGGAAAATATTTAAATGTGATGCCTTCTTTATCTCTCAGTTAATCCTCTACCAAGCCACACTTGGAGACAGCATTTTCTGATGGCAAAGATTTTTATTGGTAAATGGTTCTTTTGATGTATAAAGGCCTCTAAAATACTTGCTTATATTTATAGCTGCAGGCATCCTTTAAAACATGTATAGTCAGTTACTAGCAGTGAGTGGACAAATTTTGCACTTCTTCATAGCCATGGAAGACCAAAGCCTGTTATGTGCCAGTCCAACACATTTCTTACTCTCTCCAAAGGGGAAAGAATCAAATGTTTCAGCTCAGGGATGTTTTAATGCCCAGAGTCAACCCAGCTTTTAAAGGCTTCCATCTGTTACTGCAGACTACAGCGATGGCATCCCTCTGCCCTTCACCATGCTGAGTTAGCACCTCTTTTCCAATGGCCAACCACAGCAGAAGCAGGATAGCAGCATTTGAAGGGAATTTTATAATATTTACAGTAAAGGGGAGTGGGTTAGAAAAGCTTTAAAGGGTGCATATGTATTCTCTTCTGGATTTTTATTCTAATGATTTAACATGATTACCACAGCAGCATTGCTGCTGCCTTCAGGAGTGAAATCACCCAGAATCACAGAATCATTTAGGTTGGAAAGGAGATCTTGAGACCAGCCAGTCCAACACCACCGCTCCAGCACGGTCAAAAAACCCACCAACTTTATTTGCCCTTCAGCAACTTTCATCAGATTCCAATTCTCTGTATGAAGGGATATTCAAATAACCACAACTGGAGAGTGGAATGAGATAGGAGTGGGGCTGTGGACTCTGAAGGCAGTTGGACAAAAACATGACAGAAGGAGATCTCATGCTGTCATATGAACACGCTTTGCCACCAGACTCTATGAATGGTTTTTTCAGTTGTAAAACACTCTGAAACAGGATTTATATATTTTAAACCTCTTCAGAGTAGCCCAGCATATAAGCAGAGGGCTGCAATTGTGAAATCAAATGCCCAAACTCTGCTCAAAGGCCCCCAGTACATGTCTGAACCCTTTGCTGGAAAAGGTCAGTCATTGCTCTAGTCAAAGTTTCACATCTGTAATTTGAGAATAATGCTGCTCTTGCATCCAGCTTCAAAATCTGCAGCTGAAGCACGTGTATGGGGTGCATACTGCTTCATCCTCAACCAGCATATTAACAGCATAACATGTAATTTAGACATGAAATGTGTAACAAAACAAGTTGCATTTAGTCTTGCTTCAAAAAGTTGTCTTTGGTTTGACCATTTACCAAACGTAACTCCTGCTTAGTATGGTATTTGCTTTAATTAAAAGAAAAACTTCACAGCATTAGAAAAGCTATTTATTCTGCTCCTTCTATTAGAACAAGAAAAGTAGCCATTAAGCAACATATCACTATCAAATATAGCATTTATGAAAATCTTTTGTTATCATGCACTGTGGTCTTAGGACAAAAATAGGGTATTTACTTTCTGCTTTTGGTATAAAGCTGTATGTGCCTGAGAATAAGACTTGTTGTCTTAAAATTTTACTTTTGAAAGGGCTAGGGAAGATATATCATTACAACATTACACGTGCTATTTCCAAAGGTTAGTCCAGAATTATAGCTAAAAAGCTGAAAGTAATTTGCATGTTTCTGATCAGTCCTGTCTGTACATGCCGCTTTCTGAAATTGGGACCCATCAAAAGGAATAATAAATTTCAGAGAGAAAAATATTGCATTTAAAATTGTTACAAACAATAATAGAAAAGACACAAAATACATTATTTATGTTGCTAAATATCAGTCCTTGATGTTGAAGTTGTTTACTAGTACACAGAAACAAAATATATGGCAGCCTATAAAAGGAACAAGAAATTTCTATTTTAAAAGAACAGACACATAAAATAAAAGCAATTAATGGTCTGAGCATCTATTATTCTTAAGGCCAAAGTCCATAACCACAGCAGCATAGGACTGGAGTTTTACAGGGCATGGACATTCGACACAATGATCTCCCGAGGCGCGCAGGGGAGTGCTCACGTCCTTTTGGCTTATGGTGATTAGGAAATAACCAGTGTGTCACATACTACAGGCTAGCAACTGTCGACTTTTTATGACCATTGGTGCAGATGAGAAGCTCATACAAAAGGGTCTATTCAGTCTCTGTCCCAGAATTTTAAACAAACACAAGCAGAAAACCTAGGGCAAGTATTTGTCTGTGATACAAAAGTGTCAGGCATGCAGGCTGCCATTTCCCACAACAGCCTTACTTAGTTTTGGTAGGCAATCAGCTTTGTTGCTCCCATGAAGAACAGAATGGGTAATGCAGACCGACACCCTCATGCCTATAAATTCAGGAGGGTGAAGGAAGATGGATACAGGGTCACCTTCTCCTCCACAAGACTACCTAGGAAGGGGAGGGAAGGCTCTAGCTGCTCCCTTGAAGACTCAGAAGAGGGAAAACTTGATTAAGGGTAGAAGGAACACGATCAGGCTTCTCCTCACAGAGGACATGATGTGAAGGCACAGGGAAGAACTGGCTCTTTTGGAGGCAAACAGCGCAAATGGTGCCCTGCAAGTCTCAGTTGGATGCATGCTGCGAGAGCATGCCCGAGAAAGAAGTGAAGGCATGGCCAAGAACAGACATTAAAAAAAAAAAGAAACAATAAAATCTCAAAAACCTCACTAGTGCCACAATGGCATATACATTGGTGTTACACTTTTTTCTACTCTGGTATATGCCAGCAGCACTCACTGCACCCAATGCAAGCTGCAGGGCCGCCGGTGACGTGCCGCCGCAGTGGTGCTGCCAGAGCGCACAGCAACAGCACTGAACGGCGTTCCTGCTGGCCACTGAAATTTTCTTTCTAAGTCCATTTCTAAGCACCCATGACAAATCAGGCTGGCAGTACAGTGACTGGTGGTGAAAGTTAGGCAAATATATGAGTGGGCTGCTGCTCCACTGAGGAGAAAGTCCTATTTCAGATCTGCTAGAGTGACAGCTGTAGCAGAATCTTGTCAGATAGAGAATAAATAATATTGAAAACACCTTCAAACCTACAACATACATTTACAGAAAAGCTATAGAGAACCTTACAGTGATTATCCTTAAAATATGTTTTATCTTTGTCTTTTTCTCCTTAGTTTTCACAAAGCTTTTGCAAGTTTACAAGAAGTCAACCCATCCTATTCTGAATCCATAAATCACTCCCTAGGAGCACTCAGGACTACCCAAAAGAGCATCCTCAAAAAACCCCAGAGCTTCATTTTGTTACAGTTTAACAAGCCAAGAGGGTTACCCTGTGCGAGGCTTCTGCAGGGCGGACTGTGAGCACAGAGTCCCACTCCTCTCCCCACAGCAGAATGTACGTCCTCCACAGCACCCTTTGCAAAGCACACCGGCAGAGAGAGCCTGAGCACCCGACCCGCACAGCGTCGTGCAGCTCCATTTCACACCCCACTTTGCAGCCTAATCACATTTTCTGAGAACAAATAAAATGTACAGATCTTGCTCTCTCAACAAAAACAAATAATAGGTACTTAAATCTTGTATTTATTTGGCTCCTTGCTTACCACCTATATCTTTCTAGCTTTATAATTTTTCTTTAAATAAAAGTTGCTTTCATCTATCACTACTTTAAGGTGAAAGGCTGCAACACAGCCATAAAAGCCTGTTTCTTGTCATTCATAAGGTTCTTAACGAAGATCTTACAATACACATTAACTAGCCCCTCTGAAACTACCCTTACAATATTTGAATGGTATAACTGTTCCTTTTCTCCTAGACACCTTGCATCTGCAAAATTAATGTTTTAAATATAACCTCTTATCCTACGGTTAGACAGTGCTGCATCAGCTGAGGAGGTATGAATCTCAGTGAAGAGGTCTGTCTGCATGACCCCCTTTTAGGGACACTGAGGTTTGTCCACGCTTGGCACGGAGCTGCGGGGTGCACAGATACCTCAGCCACCGCCAGCTCGAACAGAGAGGCAGGTCACGTGCAGATCAGTGAGAAATGAGCCAGGCAAGGTGCTGGATATGGGACCCCACTGCTGTGCCACACAGCTCGACAAGGGCTTCCCCAGGTCGCTGCCGTACAACCCTGGGGCAGGCACTATCCATGGACCAGGTCTTGCCACAACTTGCCATGGTGTTGCTGTCATCATGCCACTTACCACTACCCACAGCAACAGGTTTCCTCTAGGGAAAGTACAGATCTGGAATCAGTTTAAATGTAGAGTTTATGAAGGCTATAAACAGAATTTTTTTTTTTTTAAATTGTTTTGGGATGCGGTTTTTTGCGTGCCCATAAGCTTGCTGTGTGCCTGGGACAAAACACGCTGCTGCAAGGCAGCACGGAAGGCAGGGTTTGCTGAGTTACGTTTAAGCGCACCAAACAGGATGCTGTATACACAGGGGGATCACAAAGGTGCAGGAAAACACCGGTATCTGATGTTCCCTGCTTTTTTGTGTGCGTTCAGAGCTGGGTGTAGCTTGTTGCAAAGCAGAAGATGACGGAACACTTCACAGAAATGGCCTCATAAAATATTCAGTTTCCTGTTTTTGCCTGGGGTACAGTCTGCACATTTTCCATGCAGTTGCAGCAGGAAGGAGAAGTATGAGAAATAGATTCTAGCACATTTAAAGTGTTTACGCTTTAAATCTGAAAGACTAAAAACACAGAACTACCGACAATTTCTCTGTTAGAAAGTAGATTTAGTCTGCCTGGGATTTTGCCCAGGCTAAAACATGAGGCTTTTGAGACTAAAACAATAGAGGAACTCCCCCCAGCAGACAATGACACAGTGTAATAACCCATAGAAGGTTGTAATCACATTCTTTTTTTTATGTAATATATACTAGAAACAGTTTTTCTTGGACAACACGGGCCCATACACCCCAAATATGAATTGATCTAGAAAATAAATGTGCATCCATGTAATTTTTTTTCCTTCAAATGATCTGACCCTAAGTTAATACTGCACAGGAGCACAATGACTCACAACTTGTGCGTGGGAAGATGTCTTTCAGCACAGACTCACTCTTACCAGCTGATGGAGGAACACACACACAAAAAAATTGCTGGATGTGAGCCTGTGGATGTAACATGGCTGAACTGGTGAAGATATTTCTCTCAAGTCTCCCAGTGACTCGGGCAAGAAGGACACGCTGCCTGTGCGGCTGACATATTCTACTACATGCACACACACACAAGGCATTACGACAGTGTGAAATTGCACTGGTATTACCTTTTTCAGGATTTTACAGCTTAACAGAAATGCTGCTAGGCAATCAGCCTTAAAGTGGAGCAAGGATGGCACCCAGTGGCCAAACAGATTCATCTCAGAAAAATGTTTCTCATCCATTTCCCATTTTTCACTTTCTAGAGTTTTAATTATAAAAGGTTCTAGTAGCTCCAATATGAACTCACTGGCAATGTCAAAAGCCTTTAAAGGACCCTGCCTTCTTCCTTTGGGAGACATTTATGTTTCATTTTGCAAAAATATTCTGTAAAAAAAGCCTGTAGAAATATTGCCATTAATATTTTTAAACCAATACCAGTAAACATTTATGAAAAACAACTGTTTGCAGCCAGAGCACTGTACAGAGGCAGAAATAAAGAAAATTATTTTTTCCTTTTGTAGGGTATATGCTAGGGAAAACAAAAGATTTTTTTTGCTGGTTTTAAAATCAGTAACAACTACCAAGGAACTTTTTTAATTTTAAAATTAACATTGATAGTACTAATGCCAATTAGAAAATGTCTATCCAAATAAAATTTGATGAAAAGCAACTTGTTTTAACCAGAAAATTCCCAGTTATAACCGTCAGTCTGCTGGGGCTACAAAAGGAATCCAAGCACATGTAAATAAAGAATAATTTTAAAGGTGAAGTATTAAGGCCATTTTTCTGGATTTCTTTGAAGAATTCTTTCTTCCATGAGTTAAAACAAACACTACAATGATCTTACTGGGCCAGCCTGGGAATGCAGGTCTCAACAGCGAGCTGTCACATACAGGGGTGTCTATCAACTGCGTGGGGAATCATTTGCTCCTTATTGATGGTGAAAGAACCATGATAAACCCACAGTGATGAACTCCTAAAGTACCATCATTTGCTGAGGTACCCCAATTTTTTTAATTATTCTAGTCCAATTTAAGTGCACAAGTCTTTGCTAGATCAATTTTTCTTCCTATTTGAAAACCTTTCCAAACATAAATTCCCAAGTCTGTCACTGACTGAAGCATACTACTTTATCATTTGACAAGTGTTGATTTTTTTTTTTTTTTTAAATCATTCATCAGATATTCCTCAGGCTTACATGACATTTTATTCTATGCCTTATCACTTTTTGCATGGTCTCTGGCTAAATGGTGTAGCAATGTTGAACTGTATTTATTTCTCGACGCTTTCCAGCTGACAACAGATTCTTGTTGAGTATGATGACTGATCAGATTGAAGGACAGACAAGAGGTCTGTTGGGCAATAAATATTTCACCTTCACTTGTGAGCAAAACTATGTTCCCAACAATTGCTCTTACTAATTTGTTTTTCTAAGCATTCTCAAATCCTGGACCAATTGTGGTTTTGGATATGAAAACAAATGCAAGAAATACAAAACTTCCCACGCAAATAACAAAGTACGGTATTTAAAAGCAGCAAAGAAGCAGCGTGCTTTTTTTACTAGGTAAATTAGTAACAAGAATGTCATCACTCCTCTGCTGAAAATTTCTGTTGTTGAAGTACCACTGTATTAATGTGCATAATTACTAAGAAACTGAAAAACAGCCACTATTAAAGGCAGTAAGTCAGTAATATTTTAAACTATTTAGAATGGGGTTTTTTTAGTACTGTAAAAGAATATTAGAGTATAGAAGAAATTCTTAGAATTATCATCTAAATCAATTTACATCTATTTCAGCTTTACAGAAGAAAGCTTTATAAAAAGAGGTAGTACAAAGACTGGTTTTGACAATGCATATGGTTTTAATTTCCTGTTATTTTCAGTGATTGAAGTCTATTACTTGTTAAGGTATTTAACAAGAAGAATTAAGCTCTGGTCTAGCTATGAAGTAGCTGATCTTTGAAATAGTCATTTATTATTCAATATTTCTAGTTACTTTTACTCTGCAGTGAGTATATCAGTGTTGATTTTCCACTTTTTTTTAATCCTAACCCTTAAGGTCCCTTCTTTTTAACCTACAGTGCAAACACTTTCAGAGATTATTCTGCGTAGCATAAATGTTTAAGAATAAATACATTTTGCATTTACATATTAAAAAAATTCCACAGCAAGTTCCTGACTGAAGTCTGCATTACACCCTTGCCCTGATGTAATCCACAAACCAGGACCTATTCCTTGCTGAAAGAAGCCTATCCCTTTTAAAAATTCATTTAATGACCTGTGCTAAACTCATAAATGAACAGAAAAAATTGTCTGTGCACGGATACATGATTAAATTATGGGCTTTATCTAGCTTCCAGGCCACAGGCTTCTTTCTTTTGCCTTAACTCTCTCAAATAATGTATAGCTTTCCACGTTGGTGTTTTGTGGGTTTTTTTTGTGGGTTTGTGGTTTTTTTTTTTTTTTCCTTTTTCAGACAGGATTTATCTCCTACAGTACAAAATAAACAGGTTTTGTGCAGACTCATCATACAAATGCAACACAATCTTTTGCAGTCAGAAAGCAGAAATATTGAAATATTTCACAGGGATGTTTTAATTTTTCTGTCCCCTCTTTGTGTTTTGGTTTCCCATCTGCAAAGAAGTACCTTGTCCTGCTCAGGTGATATGACAACACAAGGGCAAGGAGCCTGCCCAGTTAGACTGCAAATATTCAGAGGTGGGCAGTCGGGGTGGAAGTACTCCTCATGACCACTACAACCTCCCTTTATAGCCAAAGAGGGCTGACCCCTTCAGAGAGTAGCTCAGTGCCTGAGCCTCACTAGGTTAAATTACTCCTTGTAAACCCTTCCCTCCACAACATCCTGGGAAATTCACATGTCATCTGTCCTGGAGGGAAGGGAACATTTTACCCTGGGAGCTTTCACCTGGAAATAACAGATGTGGTAATTTTAGAAATACAAGAGGAATCCTTTCAGTGACTTTTTGCAATAATTTAATCTCATCTTGACTAACTACAAAACAGTAAATTCAAATGTTGAAATTTCAATACAACTGAATGTTTAAACTTTTGAAAGCAAATTCAGAATTTCCATTAACTTTTTCTATTAACTATCCCCAGAATTAGGGTAGACACTCTGGTACAAAGCTAGTCTAGTAGGACAGCGCCAGAAGTAATTCATAGACAGGTGCCTCTCATGTCTCTGATGCACTAAAGCTGTCCCACTTTATTTCTGATAAAATGCCTCACAGAAGAAATTAAAGCAAAAAATCCTATTATTTTTTTTTCCACAAACTGTCATATTAATCTTTTATTTACCTTATTCTCAATAAAACCTATCACACTGGAACTGATGGTAACAATACCTGTAATGAGAAGGGCTGTTGTATTAGAAGTGCACCTGAGAATCACAGGGCACCCGGCACCCAGACAAGGAGCTGAAGGATAGCTCAGCAGGAGAACCCCGAAATGCTTCCAGGGACAGGTGGTTGAGAAAGGAAAAGAAACAGCTCGTACTAAAACAAACAATTCAGCAAACTCAGGAATTTTCATCAAACCCTGGTATCTGCAATTTCTGAGATTTATGGCAGTAATGATCAAGTCAAAGCACATTTCTCTGTATTCTAAACATAGAGGACATGGTCTCTTTTCTGGGTGATAAAAAGTGATGCAAAGAATGTAGTTTCCTATTTTTTCCCAAGCATTGCTGTTGGAAGGCACTGATTAATAACATAAGAATACTTGTATTGTATCAGACCAAAGGTCTTCTAAGCCCTGTACCTTAGTAGCTTTGAAAGTGACTGAGAGAAGACTATTTGAAGTGAGAAAACATCCTTCCTTGGCGGACTCTCCTCAGCTTTGGCGAGCTGCACTTCAGGGATTTCCTGAGCCAGAGATGACAGTCTTTGTATGACGGTCCTCATTTGCCTTTTCCTTCTGTTGATTCATGGTTCAGGGAAGACTATTTGAAGTGAGAAAACAGCCTTCCTTGGTGGACTCTCCTCAGCTTTGGCGAGCTGCACTTCAGGGATTTCCTGAGCCAGAGATGACAGTCTTTGTATGACGGTCCTCATTTGCCTTTTCCTTCTGTTGATTCATGGTTTTTAACTCATCAACATCTACAGAGATAGGCCACATAGTTTAACTACGTTTTTGCTGGAGCAATCTTTAGTCAGATTAAAATCTGTACCCTGATAATTTAATTTGATGCCCCTAAACCTAAACATTGTATGAGAAATGACCATGAATAGTCTAAAAACTCCTCTTCTCTATGCCATTCCCTCTCTTCACTGAAATTAAAAAAAAAAAAATTTCGTTTTCTATATCTTTGAACTACAGAGCAATAGCCTGATGTCAACAGATGACAGCCTCACATTTCAAAAGCTAGTATAAAAACTCCAGTATTTTATTTTTAATCATTATTTATTATTTTAAATAAATTTCAGTGTATGCAATGTATTCCTGACTTCTTGTTTCCATGACAACTGAAGACACAGGCACATGTAAAAGTGTATGAAATAATATAATAAAGACCTCAGTTTCATGAATTATGAAACTCTTAACACTGTGCTTTAGGTCTTATGTGGGCAGTGTATGTGGAAAAGCAGAGAAGATAAACTGCATTTTACATCTTGTGAACATGTGCATTTCCCAAAAGGGAACACAGCTCAATAGTAACACTTAAGCCCTGTTTGCCCTCAAGGTTTCTCCTTATTTTTTTCCCCCATTGTCACTCCTCTCAGTAGAACTTGAGCAGCTGGAATAGCGCTGGGGAAAAGCTCAGTGCCAGCATAGGTGCTCCTGTGACAGCCAGAGAGTCCAAGAATCTGTGTGACTAGTCTTGGGGGACAACCTGAACGTTTTACCACATTTACCACGTTACCAGACTGAAATGGCAGCGTCCATGCATAAAAACCTCATCTTCTAACTATACATACTCAAATGGCAATATTTCATAAGTTGTCCAAAACACAAGGCCAGCTTGTCTTTCTGAAACTTAATTACTGAGGAAGACTAAAATGTAATCATTATAAACCAGTACAAATTATTTAATTTGTAGAATTAAACAAATTAAAATAACATAAAAGTAACTAAAATAGCTCTAAATTGAAAGATGGCGTCACAGCAGAGATTAACACAGCCTGGGAATGCTTTCCCAGTCCTTACAGAGATTGGAGATAAAATACATAAAATGCAATTTTTCATTGTGCTGCCCACTGTTATGCATTTAAGGGTGGGTACAAAACTAACAGTGTAAGACATGAATAACAAATTCATTTTATATCACACATGTAAGGCACTCCCAAGTATCAAGTTCACTTAAATCCATCATCTTTCAGGCATTCAACTGTTTACTACTGTCATATACAGTAGCAGTCCTGCAAGTCGTTTCTTTTTTTGGTTCAACTATTTCCATCATCATTTAGTTAAATATCTGTTTTTAAGAGACACACAAAAGCCTCCCTATGTGAAGGTAGGTCTTAACTCACCATACCTCAGGCTATGGAGTTGGGTAATACAGGAATTGTTATTCATGCTACATTTTGAATCAAAGATTCTGCAAAGCAGGTGATACATTATTTTCTGTTGTGTAGCTCTCCTGTGTGCTGTTTGACCTAAAAAAGGGAATCTCTCACAGGGCGATAAATAATGCATCATGATCATTAAATATTGATCTGGTTTATACCATTCACAGCTGCACAATTAGGTTAGCTTTTTAAAAATAGCTTCTTGTATATTACCCATATTAGCACAGTGTTTACGTATTCTCTTTGGAAACTATATTAGTTAAATTTAAAGGTGATGTGTGTTTGTGGGACTGCTCGCTAAGTCACAGGACATGTTCATTACTGTCTCAGAAGTCAGTAACTCTTGCTATAAATATCTCATCCTGGACACAATTCCGCATTCTTCACTCACGTATCTTGGCTTTCTATATTTGTCTAAAAGACAACTATTTTTAGGCTTGGAGATCCTACATTTCAATGAGGAGAAACCTGTCACCACAGGGCAATGCTATAGGATAGCATCAATCTTATATTAATCACACTTCACTAGGTCTTACATTTTTCTATACCAGTAATACAAATGCTTATGCTAAATGCTAGGGCTAGTACATAATGGAAATAATGGAATTAACTCTAAAATACAAGATAACCGAATTGCCACAGTTTTTAAAATCACACCTATTTCCAACTTCTTAAAAAAAATAAAATACCTATATTGATACGGGTATGAGGGTATGATTCATTGGTGCAGTGCTTTAGCTTATCCTGCCAAAATTCAGTTTCACTTTAGTGCAGTTACATAGATGCAAGTGAGGAGAAACATTGTGATAAATCAGGCTCAAGTCTTTAGACAGACATTCTCAAATACGCAAGATATGTTTGCACTCAAGGTGGATTTTTTTTGTTTCACTTGCAAATGCCCATGAAAAGTGAAGTTTAATTTTTCTCCCTATATCCAGAGCAATGGTATCAGAAATAAACCTATCGTAGTAATGCAGCACATCAGAAAACATAAAAAATATTATGCAGTTTATACAAACTAAGCAGCATATCAGGATTAAATTTTTTTTGAAAGCCATAATAATTTAAATCTTAAAAAAACCCCAAAGTTGAAAAATATTGAGTAGCAATTAAAATAATCTGGTAACAGAGTCTATGGACAATACTTGTTATAAATTGTATGTTTTCATTGCTTTTCTTTTAATCCTATAAGCCATTCACAAAACCCACACCTTTTCTTAGAACCCAGAAGTACAGCACATATCCCAAATACAGGAATAACGGTAAATACCATACAATTAATTCTGATTAATAATTAATTCTGATGCAATTGGCAGTTATTGGAAACTCTATCAATTAAACTTCTGTATGTTTTTCCCCGTTTTAAAAACTTAGCCATTTTCAGAGAAAAAGGACCCATTTTACACTGCATGCCATCTCAAGTTTTCACTTCACGGACATTTTAAACTGGGAAAAAGAGGACTGGATCTTAAATTTTAACTTCTTTTTTCCCCTCAGAGATCCTGGTCTATCAGAAAACAATATAAAAGACTGACCGCCATGAATAAATAGATGGAAGATGGCAGAGGGAACATTACTATGCAATTTTACAAATGCCAAACACAGCAACATCCTGCTGAAAAAAAAGAAACCAATGGCAAACCTCCCATTACCTTCCCTGGGGCCAGATTATCATCTACAAAGACCAAGGGATTTGCTCAGGCTCTGAATCCAGATCTCTGCAGTTCCACTTGGCGTCTGCCTGGAAGGCTAAGCCCCCTCCCTTATCACTAAAGCAAGCTCACTGGGCTAAGGGCGTGAATTTTCCACTCCTGCCTCCCCCGGGCACGGACAGCAGACTGAGCTGGTGGCTCCATCCAGGTCAGCAGAGCTGCACCCGGGATTCACCCCGCTCCTGCTTGCGCTGACCTCCGCAGAAATGCGTGCCTGCTAGCGTAAGGGCTAATGAATCCCAAAAGCCTTAATGCAAATAATGAAAAGGACTGGTGACATGAATTTTTACAGTAATGATTCACATAACTGGATTCTCTTCTGAGAAAAAAAAAAAATCCATTCATTAATAGAACAATTTCTAACCATATAAGCATTTTTAAACATGGCTTTCAGCTTTTCATTAATGAAAGCTATATTCTAATAACACCAGAAGTGGAATATCTTAAAAAATGGGCAAAAAAACATTAATTGTGAATCCATGTTGCTACCTTGTTTTTAGACAATTGTACAAATCAGATATGGAATGGGCCAACTGCATGACATGGTCCATTATCAGAGTATAGAACAATGAAACATGAGTGCCTGAACTTCCTTCTGCATTTTCCAGCTCCACAACCAAGGGTGATCTGCACTTTTTCCCCATCCTACCATCTAGAGAAAGGTATTTCGTTTAAGGGTTTCTTATTAAGGTGACTTATTTTGTGGTTTCATTAATCCTTAGATAGGATTAGTAGCAACAGAAATAAATGTTATTTATTTTACAGAACCTGCTCACAGTGACTACTTTTAATTCTTAAAAAGATACCAGGTGTGTTTGAATTTGTATATATGTGAATTCATCCTCTAACAGCAGGAAATTATTGACAAAATTTCAAGTAAAAAAAAAAAATCAACTTTAACTATTCTTGCTAGGCTTTCTGTAATGCAATAAAATTAATTCACTGGTAAAAGCCAGAGGAAAAATAAACTTCAAGTACACTTGCAATTTTTCACTTTGTATCAGAATATGCTTGAGATCTTAGGCAAATAAAAATTAATGGAAAAGCATTTTATTAAGACAATAAAGAAATAAGATTACAAAGATGGAAATAAACAACTTTAACTAGGAGGAAGAATATGTAATTATTTCCAAGCTGTTGCGGTCCAGTTACAGTATGTTTGGGGTAATGTGTTGAAAAGTTGTCAACTCAAATGCATTGTCCTTCCAGAGTCATTAATTACTGTTAGGTCCCATGTCAGTCAAGAACCAGTAGTGAACTACTATCATTACTCTCATTTAGATGTTTCTACCCTGTGTGTTTGTTTCTGTTCTGACTGTACCGGAACATCGGGTAAATTGTAACACACATTTCCTCTGACATCTGCCAATAAATCACCAAAGGGAGAGGGACAGCTTTAGCCCCAAACAGCCCCAGAGGGAGGAATTGTTTATTAGCCAGTCAAGTCTAGAAGATGACCCTAATATAACAAAGGGCTTATACAAAATATAACGAACAGAGAAAAGAGCAGCGATTTCAGGGTAGGACGCCCCAGGAGACCTTGTCAGGGAGACCAGCTGCCAGAGCTCTGCAAGGGAGGTGACGGGAGCAATTTCAGACCACAGATAGACAAACCTCTCTGGGGATGAGCTCTCTTGTTGAAGGCCCCCAAACTGGACACGCTGGTCCTCTCTGGCTTTTTGTTTTGTTTACAACCAGTGGTGTAAAGCATTAACGAAGACTATGTGGCACTCATTTTGTCAGGAATTGAAAGCGAGACAACTGGATATCGACAAAACTGAATATAGGAAAAGGAAATTTTTCAAAAAAGTATCTCAGCTTAGTTTAAGCATAGCTTGGTTATATTCCTCATTTTCTCATCTGTGTTCTTTACTAAAGAATGTATTTACCTGGGTTATTAACAAATAAATGCTTTTCATTTCCCTTTACCTTATCATTAATGGTCAAATAGATAGTTACATGCGTTCAAGGTAAATGGATAACAGCAAGACATTCCTTGCTTGGAGATATGCAAACCTATTCATGAAGACACCTGGGAAAACAAGTAGACTAGCTCCTCATCACACCAGTATCTAAATCCAAAGAGTAATATAGCAGGCTTTTATTTCAACTACACAGACCATGATGGAGAATTGTCTTTCAATGTCTGACAGCAACCAATAATTATGGCCCTCTGGTATGTAGCAAGATATTGGTTGAATCCCGACAGTCACAGAAGCTAAATTACAGGTGCAATTCTAAGGTAAACTAAAATTAAAAAAAATTACAGTGCTTTATTCCTTTCTTTCCCCTCCCTTTCACACAGTGTTCTTTTAGCCAAACATGATACAATTTATCAAGCACACAAAAGTATTTTCTGCTGGCTGCAGTGTTGGAATGATCTTCAAGCATGTTTGATGCCAGCAAAATTCAGTGATCTAATCTTCACCTTACAAAAGGGTGGGTAACTGCACCAGTAACCACAATGGAGGGAGATCACTACACCCTTATCACCAGGTATCAATGCAGAGTTCTAAGGCACAGACATTGTTTGGGCAATAATCTACAAACTAATAACTAACTAGCTGCCCTTCTTCAACCCAGGTAACACATCAGTATCAGCTCCATGTCACCCACAGCTTCCCCCTTCCACCGCAGGCATCCCCACAGTGCAAAGATCAGGTTGCAGCCAGCCAGCCAAATATCAAAACAACCATCAAACAGGTATTTTTCAGCCAGATAGGTGCCAGGGAGCCACAGAAGGGAATGCCAGCCATGCAGGGTCACAGAAGTCAAGGTCTCCTTCCCAGACCTTGCCACAGTCTCCAATACACTTTGCGTACAGGAGACCAACACCGAAACCCACCAGAAACACCGCCGAAACAGCCAAGGAGCCCTCTGCAACTCTGATTCCTCATAGCCAAGGAAAGTGCCGCCAAGTTTCCCTAGTGTTTCTTCAAGCAGAAAAGGACAAGCAAAGCCTATCACAAAAGCAGTTCTAGACAGCTGGCAGGGATGAAAGAGCAAGGTCACCATTCCCCCTACTCTCTACCTCTTGGCAAGGCAGGATTCAGTGAGAATACGTAATTATTGGTCCCTAGCAATGCTATGTTCAGCACACATCACTTTACAATTCTGCCCAGAGCACTTACAGAAGTTAGAAGAGGATTTCTCACCTTCATGTCCAGCCTTCTGAGCCTGTACACAATCTTGATAGCGAATGCTCTGCTTTTTTAGTAGGCACAGGACAGCTTCCACACTATAAGCACATAAAGTCTCAAATTCCTCTTGTCTCTTCTTCACCTCCCACTGTGGTACGACTTCCCCATGGGGGTTCTTGCTGAGGACACCAAAGCCATGCTGATGTGCAGTTCCAGCAGCTGGTGCTGGGACAATGATATTTTGCCACTATGCGCCCATCGCTGCAGCTCTTTATCTTTTGAAAGATTTTTTTTCTACCTTCCCTGCCTAACAACCTAACATATAATACATCCTTTGTAAATCATTGTTAATTACGATTTTCTGCTCTTCATGTAAAACATTTCTCTCAGATAATCTGCATCCATTTTAATTTACTGCTATATTTTCAGAAATCACTAAAAACTTAAATCCTTACCTTAAATTTATCAACTTCTGCCTTCGAACATGTTGCATGATAGGATAACACCTGCCCCAGAACAAAAGATAAAAAAAACCATTTTTTGTGGACTTGACAAGTAGAAATAATAGGGCTCTGTACTGGAGTCTAATCAATGATGTTTAAAACAAATTAATATTTATGCACAGTAATTCAGTTCTGAATGTCAGCATATAATAACTAACTGCAAGTTATCAGGTATACACTTGGCATTTATGTTGCACAGAATTTTATAGGGGATCATAGACAGTAAGTAATTTAATATTATAAGCATTCCTACATTGTTCTCCTGGAGTTAAAAGGAGTTAAGTTAAAAATTAAAAGAGAAAGAATTCAATGTAAAAATAACAGTAGATTTATAGACTTTAAATAATGCCTTTTGCTATACTGTGGAGCTTTAATGCCTTTGCTAGTGGCACATCCTGCATGCAAATTAGCACCTCTATGCTATGTCTGATATTGTCATCAATACCGGAAATGAAAGCATCAAATATAATGCACAAAGTACTGCACACCTCCTCTTATTACCTATAAGAATGCACATGTTTACATGGAATACATTATATCCTTATGTGACAATGCTAACATTGAATAAGCATTCCAGAAGGTGCAAGAGCCATCCTGCGTAATGGACCCCGCCAAGGTCTGACTGCGTATGGGACGAGGCACTGGTCCAGGAGGGCCCTCACAGTACCAGAGCACTGCTAGCAAGGACAGGTCCTCCTTGCCACACAGCATCACCCAATCTGCTTATGTGCCAAAGCTTTGATATATATTTCTCACTCTGAAATTGTTTTTATCTATGAATGTTTGTTACTCGAACAAATACCTAAACTCTACCTCAAATGCCATTGGCTTGCAATACCTTGTGGCAATAAGTCCCAAGATGTATTTACTCATATCAATTTTAGAGGTGTCATCTTTTACAGTAACAGGAAATCATTCCTGCACTATAAAATAAATAACAAACACTGATTTACTTGCTCTGTCCCATGTTTTACTTTCTATAGTTATACATCATATCCTTCCTTCAAGTAACATCTATTTCTCTCCCACCATATTGTAGCTTCGCTCAAAATTCTATAAGATTAGTAAAATTATGTCTTCTGCTATGACAGATTACACTTAATACCAAAATTCTCATCAAGCTTCTCCTTTATCTGCATTCATTATATCCCTCTATATTTTTAGTTTTCCTTAATAGATTGTTCTAATCTTTTAATAATTTGCAAATTTTGCATACTTAATATATGAAATAGTATTTATCCTGGTTCTGAACCATATAGCATCCTACTGTCAACTGTTCCCTATCATTTATTTACATTTTAGTCTTCTGTTTATTCGTCAATCTTATGAGAAGTCTATATGAAAAACAGTATCTGTATATCTGAATAAAAAACTTATCATGGTATGTAGCAAGCTGATTTATTTTACATCTGGTATCAATGTCATTTTCAAATGCCACTCATGGCCATCCTAGCTAAATATATAAATACTAATGAAGTATTCCATTACTGAAAAACGGATTCACAGTCCTTCAGCACATACTGTTCTTTTGTTTGGTACCTTTCTACTGTATCTTCAATCACTTCACAA
>NW_010529652.1:0-30413 GCF_000687285.1 Phaethon lepturus
TGGTCTGTCCCAGGGCTTGACGCAGTGTCCTCGGGCTGCTTCGGCCATCGGTGGAGAGAGACCCCTGCGCCCCCCTTGCCCGCCCCGTGGCACTTCACGGCGTCCTCTGCGGGCCCTGCTCCATCCTCCCTGCGCTCCCTCACCCCGGGCAGGGGGCCCACAGAGTGGGGCAGAGCACAGACGAAATTAACTGCTTCCTTGGCATGAAAGGGTAGCCTTCTGGATAGAGGGTATAGAAATACCTCTTTTTTTTTTTTTCCCCCCCTTTTTTCTATCGGGGTCTTCGTGAGTGGCACGCGCTGCCCTTTGGGCTGAAAGGCGCGTCGTTTGATTCTGCCCAGTGTTACTCATCTCCTACCCTGCACGCAGACTGCGATGTGGGGATGAGCGACAAGCTACAGAAAAGGGGCGGGGGGGGGGGGCGGGGGGGGGGTGCTCCCGGGGTTGGCGGGGGAGGTTTGCTCCCTAATCATTCTCCAGGTAGAAAATGAGGAAGGCTGTGTATACACTCCGACTTTGCCTGGAATGAGCCCTTTTATACCTGTAAGGACTTCAGAGTTGTTTTGGGGTTTCTGCCCCTGTTTGTGCTGCGCTGCTTTCTCAGCAGCACCGTTATAAAGTATTTCATTAAAAGCTATTGTCTCTACATCAGAATCAATTAGTGGCATGGGTAGGCTTTATTTTATTTTGGTTTATTTTTCCCCCTCAAATCTTGTTGAGCTGTAGGAAAGGCCTTCCCCTCTTCCCCGCCCCTCAAAGGAAATGTCAAACAATGTATTATCAAATTAAACATGGCACAGAATCTACTCTGGCAAGTCATGGTCATAAATTCAAGTTCTGAACAACAAGTAGATGGAAGAGCCCATGAACAGCAATAATTTGAAAAAATCCAGTATACAGTTCTAGTTTAAGTCAAGGAAACTCTGAAAACGAGGCCCTAAGGATTATTTGTCTTCTTTCCTATAATAGATGCTTCTGAATTCTGCTTATTGAAAGAAATAAATTTTAATTTAGGTATTCCAGCACTTGCAAAGTATTTGTATGACAGAGATGAAACTAGGTGAGGAATTGTACGTGGTGTGAAGGTCTTGGGGGATGCTCTGAACTGCGGAGATGAAAGTTTTTTAAAATTCCTGGCAGTGTCTCAAAAATTCACTGTAGTATTTGTAAGTTTAAATTATTTTGATGGTTAGAATCATCTGCTTCCTTTGAACTGTTCTTTTCAGCTTAATTTAAAAATATATAGAAACGATGGGGAGGAAAATCAGCTTCTCTATGGCAAGATTAGATAAAGTGGCATTTATAACAGGCCCATAGCTGTGACCAAAGGTTCTGCGAGGTTTGATTTTTTTTAGCTTGGAGGTGTTTTCCTCTTGGTTTTCCCACTCGTTAGAATCATCTGCTTCCTTTGAACTGTTCTTTTCAGCTTAATTTAAAAATATATAGAAACGATGGGGAGGAAAATCAGCTTCTCTATGGCAAGATTAGATAAAGTGGCATTTATAACAGGCCCATAGCTGTGACCAAAGGTTCTGCGAGGTTTGATTTTTTTTAGCTTGGAGGTGTTTTCCTCTTGGTTTTCCCACTCGCCCTCCCCCCAGCCACGCCGCCCGCCTCTGTCCGTGACACAAGCGGGATCGGGCCCTACGCACACCGGCCGGCGAAGAGTCCCGGTCTGTGACAGGCACCTCTCCCTGCCCACCCCTCCGGACAGCCGCCGAGCGCTGCCAAGCGTCCCTGCCGCTGCCCCAGCTCACCTCCCTCTGCTGAAATTTGTAGAAACAAAAACATGGTCCCTGTCCTCCTCCAACTCTGGAGGTTTTCGATCAAATTGCAGCTGTTGTGGTTTGCATTCGTTGTGGTGCTTTTCCTCAGTTAAATTTAGCTCTAAAATAAAGCTCTAAATCCTGTACTCCAAGGCGTGGACAATTTGAGCTGCTTGTTGCTCAGTGCAAATATGAAAATGGCTGAAGTACACACTCCGTGTGTGTATTGCTTCTGCACACACACGGAGGCAAACAACCATATTCATAATAAAAAACACATACAAGTAGGCAGGGTTTAGTTGAAAAGATCTGCCAGTACTTGCAATAGCAATGTTAAATGATGATCCCTGTTTGAATCCAGTCTTACATGGAAAGACCAGTTTGAAATTGGATTTGATTCTGGACGCAGGAGAGGAAGGTAATTTGTAACATTTTGTGTTATTACCCCAAACTAAACTAAGAGGAAGCAGAACAAATTCATAGGCATATACTTTAATTTTTGTTTAAAATGTATGGAGTACTGGAAAATAGCTCATTTACTTGTGTCCTTTATGTTCTCCAAGCTTTCCTGGGACTATATATGTATATATATGTGCGTGTGTGTGTATATTTATGTATTTTTTTCATTCCTGGGCTTGATTGATTGTTGGTGACAGACGTGACTTGTGTTCTCCACTTCTATTAAGCAGGAGCGCTTTTTTTATATGTAATATTTCTTACACTTAGAATCAGTTGGAAGCTAAACAACAGGAAGAACTATCTGAGTAGGTACGTACCTCCTTAAATCTGAGCCTGTGCACATGCATAAAAATTTGAGTCTTTTCAGGACCTCATCAAAGCAGGGTGATGAGACGCAGGGTTAAATACGGTGTTTCATCTTGGAAAGTCTGTGAATGCTTATAGTATTTTTCAGTAAATACTGTTCTACTGACCTTCCCCCCCACTCCCTTAACTAGTTTATTGTCTGCCCGTTCCTGGTGTTTCTGAAGGGGAGCCTTGTGGCATGAGTGTGTCTTGCTGCTGTTTGTGAAGGTATATGATCTGCAATCCTGGCGTCCCTTTTGGAGAGCCGGTAGTTACTCATGTTGTAGCTAGGTCTCATTAATTATTTGCTGTCTACGTAAAGCGCTCTCCAATTATACCACCAGGTACCTGTTGTTAAGCTACATTTATCTTTGCCTTCATTGTGCTTTTTCCATAGCAAATTCCCTTGCACCCCTCAGAGCT
Source organism: Phaethon lepturus (assembly GCF_000687285.1). Lineage (NCBI taxonomy): Eukaryota > Metazoa > Chordata > Aves > Phaethontiformes > Phaethontidae > Phaethon > Phaethon lepturus. Next base: position 2,994 of record NW_010529652.1, read on the forward strand.
GCCATTTGTTCCTTGGTGCCTGATGTTTTACAGTCTCCTCTCCTGACTTTTCCTGAACTTCTTTGTGTCATAAGTAGTAGGTACTCCTCAACTTTCTGTTCTTGTCCTTGACCATGTAGCCATAGCTGCAACAGTAAAGAAAGCCAGTGGGACATGCAGTTTAAGAAAGACTCTGTTTTTTTTAGGGGAATCTTCATTTTCTAAAACATTAATTGCTATGCTGTCTTTATAAATCTTGTTCTCTCTTCCCATAGGATTTGCAAATAGAACGAGAGAGGACGGTGTATAGTATTTCTGGCGGCTGCACAGCCCTTGTGGTGGTGTATTTATTGGGGAAGCTTTATGTGGCAAACGCTGGTGATAGCAGGTGAGTAAATGTGGTGTCCCCCCACCTGTTCCTTCACCCCAAACTCCCTAGATCTGGTGTTATCAAGTTCCTTAGTTGCAAACAGTATCACAAGAGGATTCTGTTTCTTGGCTGGACGCTTAACGGCTCTCACGGAAATTAATGCAAATGGCAGTAATAGGCTTCCAGTATCTATATATCAAGTGTATAACCACACTTGTCGAGTGGTGGTTGCAATGAGGGAGGTTGACGACACTTCTGGCCCTGTAGCAGTTTCTGAATGACTTGATGGTTTCAGGGAAGCGGAAAGATGCTAAAGAGCCACTGAAACAGAAGAGATGTTGGGTGTGCAGTAGAATTGTGTGTTGAACACTGACAAGGTGACTTGATCTGGAACAGCTGGTAGGGCTGGATTGGTTCAGTAGAAAGTCCTGTGGCTCCTGTCCTCAGCTTTAGTCTTGGAAGGCCATGTGCCTCTCAGATTTTTATATAATCGCAGGTAATAATCTGTAAGCAAATAACTGCTACTCCTGCAGCAGGGAGGAGAGGAGGGAAAGGGGCTATCACAGGTTAGGATTTTTACTGTGTCCTGTTCTAGCTCATATACTTGTCTGTTTCTCAGAACTGAACACTGTGTTCAAGAGTTACTGCTTTGTTATATTTGGAAGTTGGATGCTTGAAGACTCATGACAAGAAGATTTTTCGTTGTCTTCTGATTTAGCTAAAGCTAGGAGCATACTAGAAATCTCTCACTTGCATTCTTTTCTTCTCTCTCTCTCTCTCTACCCATATCACCATCAGAGAGAGGTGAGGCTGTTCTTGCAAGACTTTAGACCTTCACATGTTTCTTTTGACATAAACAGGCTAGGGACAATAGTTCCCGGCATGATATAGACTGCTGTTGTGTTTTCTTAGTTAGCAGCTGAGGAATGGAAGTCTGCAAAGGTATTGAACCACGTTGTCTTTAGGTGAAGACTGATACAGTTACGCGTTTGTGTTTGAGGTTTGCGCACACACAGTTAACTTTTTGCACTGTGTGCACAATGTATTTACAGACACAGCAGTCAACTGCAAAATGTTTGTAGTTTAAACCTAACAATTTTGTTGCCTCTTGCCCTTTTAAACTGCGTAGAAAGTTAGATAAATCCTTTGTGCATAAGGTTCCTATTCTTTTCATGTTGGTGATTGTTCTCAATAAGCTGAATTTGCTGTTTATATGGCAAATTGCTCACCCAATTCCTCTTGACAAGTGACATTTGAATCTTTTTCATGTCAAATGAGCCCTCACAGAGTAGCTGCAAACATGTTTGAGTAGGCTACCTATCTAGTCATCAGAACCACTAGCTGCACTAAATTTTATCTCTTTTGCCATTGGATTAGAAATAATCCTGTTTTCCCGTGCTGTTGTACTTGAAGTACAGTTGAGTCTTTTCCATTGGGTTGGCTAAATTGCTTTACTGTCTCTTAAAAGTGTGCTGTGTAAAATTGGCCATGCAGGACCTACTTTTGAGTAGTTGAGATCTTTGTTCTTAAATGACTGGCTGCTCCCAGTTCCCCCAGGATTCCTCATGTGTTTCCCAAGAGCAGCTTCTGAAACCCAACGGGAAGAAACTTCTTGTTGGTGATCTTGAATTAGCCCAAGCATCCACTGTAGATAAAACCACTAAGTCTTCAATAGGCTTTGAATGTTCATCAAGCCCATCAAAAACATCTCTGCAGAAAAGCAGGAAGAACAGGAATTAGAAGGGAAGCTGTTGGCAAGGCTGGGTCTTGTTTGAACTTGGACTCAAATTTTTCTATTCATTCCTCGTGTCTTGTAGGTAACAAGGTCCCTCCAGATCCAAAACAGGTTGGTTTTGCACTTTGCAAATGGGCCTCAGAAACCTTCTGCATGCTGAGGAGAATTCTCTGGATTCCAAAAATCTTTCACTTTCAAATAAGCTCACTTCTATATTTTCAGAGCTCAAGAAAATAAAAGCTTTAAAGTGTAGACGATCAGTTGATCTGGGCGCCTCTCCCACCAAATTCCCCCTTCTCATGTTTCAGAACAGGAGAAAAACTGCTATTGCGAAACATCCAAGTTGCTCCTCCTCAGTAAAAGGACATTTTAGGACTAGAAAAGAAACTCTGAGGTTGTCTGCCTACTGCCAGGGTGCACAGTGCATTCCTGTATTTTTAAGAGCCCAGTCACGTAGCCAAGAAGTTTTATTCGTTCTAGTTGGAAAAATATGTTCCTTTTTGCTGTCTCATGGCTTGCATGGTCAGCTTCATGGTTTGTACAGCTAGAAATGAGGATGGTGAGAAAAAGAATAAGGAAACTACTTAAAAAAAAGTTTGTGCTTGAGAAGAAGGGTGGGTTTTTTTTTTTCACCCAGACAGGGGACTTGTGCCTGTTGCTGTTAGAACCAGATGCCAAACCCCTCAGTTCTTCAGTCAAGCTTTAGTTTCTTTGAGTTCACCTACTCGTTTGTGCCTCTTCTCTGTCATCATTCTCCTTCTCCCCTCTTTGCTTCTGTACAGGAAAAAGCCTACAAATAAATCAAGCTACTTTTCCCACAGACTAGAGTCTGTGAGAGGAGGTTTTGTGCTGCAGGGGTGGGAAACAAACATTTTCAGTTCATGCAAACCTAATTTGTACTGCCTCTGCCCAGAAGAAGGTTAGGTCTTTTAATTCCAGGCAACTTCAAAACAGCTGAAGCTTTTAAAGGTGGGTTTTGAACAGCTTCTGCTGTCACAGGACCAAGGTACGTACAACAAACTGTTACTATCACAATGAGACTAAGGAAACACCAAGTGTGAGACTTGAATAATAATGTGCTATGCGGTGCCAGCTATACCTCAGACTTATGTCTGTGGTATTCAGTTTAACCACCAAAGCTTCTCAAATCTAATCATTTCATGCCACGTACCCTGGCAGTGTTGTATAGCAGCTGTCCTTTTGTAGTTGATGTGTAATTACATCATGAAAAGACTTTAATTACCATATTACTAAATTACCAGCCAGCAATCCTTTCAGGTTCAGCCCTAGCTCACTCTGTATGGACTATTAGGCTTCTCCAAGCTGAACGCTTTTGATTGGTGTAAAAGGGAGGAAAAATTGTGCTAATTGTAGGTTTTGTTATGAACTATTATTGAGCTTGATGTTATGGCATCACTAATGTCAATGATATAATTAAACTTCTGCTAACGATGCAATCACAGTTCTGTAATAATTATACGTTAACTGCACATGATACCAGAACCCTACTAAAAATGAGGTGATGTATTTAGAGCCCGCTAAAAGCAACTTGGAGGGAGGCACTTTGATTCTCTAATGGCTTGTCTAATCATTCTTGGACTCTGCCATAAATATACCTACTTGTACAGTCAAAATTCATGTCTGAATATTGTCCAAAGCTTTTTCTAATGTTTATCTCTCTCTTTCTTCCCCTCAGTGGTTAGGATTGTCTATGCAAGGTTGTGTAATTAGAGACTGATGGTGCTATAGTCAGCTATCCAATATATAGTGCTTATTGGTGAGCATGGATGTGCTGTGCTTTGCTTACCAGTTTGACATATACACTGTGGTAACCAGGCCAGGCCCTCTGAATAGCTGCTGGGTTTTTTTTAATAAGGAATAGTAAATCTTCTCTGCTCATTCTTTTAAATAGTATTGTTCAATTTTATATTGCTAAAGTGACTTTTACTTCTAAACGGCCATAACATGCCTTGTTAATCTCAGGGTTTTTTAGTTTTATGCTCTTTATTAGGATGTTGTTTTATAGCTAGTGATGAAGCAGTAGTAAAACAGGGACTTAATGTTTTTACTGATTACTGCCCAATTATTGTATAGCCTCATGCAACATAACGTTTGCCCAGTATCACTACAGTGACTGTAATGCAATGTGATTATATTAACTACCTTTGGCACAAGTGTTCTTCTGTCTTTAATGTTGTCTGGCTGAAGAGCTGCTCAGAGGCTGCAGGCACTGCCATTTTGTGCTGTATTGGAGCCATGTAGGGTAGCTGTGCTTTTATCATTATACGAGAAGCAGAACACCACAAGTTGATTTGACTTTTCCCTAGGCCCTGAAACACTCGCTAAATCTGCAGATGGATTCTTGGGCTTTTTTTGATTTATTGGCAGAAGATGGGACCAAAGCAAAGAGCCTGATGTTTTGGAGGCTTCACAGACTTGCAGGGTCACTGGATTTTTTTGCTTTGCTTCATCAGCTTTTTTTATCATCTTTTTGCCTCCTTGCTTTTGCACCCCTGTGCTTATGTTTTCAGGGCATATTCACCTTCTGCTAGAACATATATCCTCATGTCCAGAATAGATTTTTCTCCTCCTTTTTGCAAGTGTAGAATTAATGCTAAGGCATTTGGGATTGTTAAATGATAGGAGCTTGTTGAGTGAATGTTTTTGTGGTGCTTTCATCTCGGTACAGGTTAAGCAACTTCATTGGTGCTTCAGATGCCCAGATGTAATAAAATAGTGAATTGAAAATTGAATTCTACTGTTGTTTACTGTTTCAGTTCTTTCTGGATTTGCTGCTTATGTTGGATCTCACTACATTTATACTACCTCTTCTTCCGTGTCACGGTGCTTGTCAGCTGCTTCTTTTGTGCATAGTTCTCATAGTAGGAAGCAAAATTGGGGGGGGGTAATCTGCTTTTATGAAGTAAATGAGAGAGGCATGGAAACAGCCACATATCTGCTGCTGACTGGCACTGTAGCTTAAATAGAATTTCTGGGAAGTCAGAACTGATGATTCTGACCCATTTTCATGGCTCATTGGTATCTGACCTCTTCCTCAAGGCAGTCCAGCATTTTTGCCAGAAGCGCTAACACTGTGTAAGGATGGAAACCAGAAAGTATTCTAGTATATTACTATTGTAGAGATAGTTTGCTTTAGTCTTTGGTTTACAGTATTTTTAGGAAACTTTAATTTTCTGATTTTCTTAACTACCCATCTTCTAATCTAAATGTTGTATGTTTTCCACATTTTCCTTGAGTGCCCAAGCCTTCTCTGTCTCCTTACATCCGTGACTGCATAAACAACAATAACTGTGCTTTGTACTTAGTACTTAGAGGTCTCTAGAGAAGGACTAACTCGGTCACTAAAGCTTCTTCAGTCTCCAGTATTTGGAAAAGCATTCTTTTTCCTGTCCCCTCCTAAAGATGGGACAGAAAGAGCTGCAAATCTCTGAACCACGTGCAGGCCCTTTTCACCCTGGGACTATGGAATCCATGCTGACTCCTCTGAACTCTTCTTCATCCTCTGAAGTTCTCATTCCTCCAAATCCTGAAAGGATGTGTCCCAGGAGGCGAGAGCAACACTTACATATTGTATTTTGGCCAATCTATGTGCACATCCCCTTTTTAGATTTTTATTAATTCTTTGACAGAATCACTTGAAAATAATAAATGTTTGATCATTTCAGGGCAACAGATAACCTAAGCCTGGTCAGCTCAGGAGCCTATGTAGTGATGAGAGACTGAATTTTAAAACAACGCAAGTCTCTCCCACACATTTTCTCCTTCACTGACTGCAGTTTGGTAGGTGGAGAAGTCTGGTCCTGTCTAGCCAAAAATGTTGGAAAAGAGCATGGCATCTCAGTGTGAGTGTGAACTCAGGAGATACAGCCAAGTCCCATCTCTTTGTTTCCCCTGCTTCTTTTCCTTGGAAGTCTAACTTGCAGGCCTGCAGAAGGCACTTCTGCTTCCCTTCTCCTGCCTGGCCTCCTTCCAGGGAGAAGCAGGAGCACAGGATTCATAGGAACAGCAGCAACTTCAGATATTGCAGGATTTTGTGCTGGGTAAAGCTTTTGGAGGCACTTCAGGAAACACTTTAATTGAGGTGTGGAGAAAAGGTGTTGTATCAGAAATAAGTCATTGCACTCAAAGTGCAGTGATGAGGAAGAGTGTTTTCTATCAATCCGGTGCATGACAAGTTCTGGGGTACTGGCACGTCGTTTCCAGCATTGACTTGGCAGAAACGATTTATTTGGCAGTAAAGATTCATAGGCTTTTGAAGACAAAAGGAATGTCCTACCTCTCCTCCAAACTCCTGTTTTTTCCTGGGAGACTGTATGCCTTAGCAAAGTCTGTGGCAATTTAGCCCGTGTTGAAGCTATTGTAAACATTTTTGAGTGGTACATTCAGTTAAGTCCGTGGTCCTAACCGCACAGACATCATCTACCCATGAAGTCCTTATGTTCCAGATTATGAGGAAGGAGATGGATTTTGGCTATTCAAGTAATCTCAGTAAACTGGAAAGTCACGGTTCATTGGTATTAGTTTCCAGGAGTGATGAATTCTATTAACGTTAATTCTTATAAGTTTTCAGCCTTTAAAACGAAAAAAGAAAAAAATAGAAAGAAAAAACCCAAAGCAACAACAACAAAACAAACTAATCAAGCCAGACAAAGTTGGTTGCTGCTGCTGCAAGTAAAGGTTCTCTTGCTGTCCTTTTTTATTGGTGAATATAAGCACTGATCAAGGAAAAGTTCCTACTGTAATAACATCTTTGCATGTATGTTGCATGTGTAGCCTGTAGAGCTTGTAGTGTCTGAGGGAAGATGGGCGAAGGATGCTAAGATGTAATTTTGATCACTCTTTTACCAGTACTTACTGATGCATAAAGAGCCTGTGACCTCTAATAGAGACAGCTCGTGGTATAAGCAAGTATACCAGAATCCTGATCTGACAGTGCAGTGCATTAAGCTCAAAACTGTCTTTTTAATCTGTGCCTTTGTAGATGACCACAGAGAGACCTGCAGGTTCTTCATTACGGGGCCAGGGCCAAGGCGCACCAAGCAGGCTGGGCACCTTAGACCTCCAGCTCCCACCTGTACTATGGGAAGAGGGCCAAGGGGAGCACCCTAGGCCTGCTTGGTGGATGTTTCAAGTCTGCTGCAGTCCTTGCTGTGTTGGAAAGCTTTTCTCATCCCCTGAATTCAGTGAGCTTGCCAGGCAAGCAATGCAGCTTGAGCCGTGCTCCTGGGGCTTTTAGCAACCCTTCCCACCATGCTTCCTGCATGGGTGGATGAAGCAGGGCTTGGGTAAAAATTCACCGATGCAGAGTAAGCAGAGGGTGCGACTTTCAGTCTGCTTTTACCTCTCGGTCCAGCTTGTTCCAATATTTTCCCAACTGCCACTGAATTAAGCAGAAAAGCTGAGATCAAAGAAGATGTGATGCTTTAGGTGTTAAAAGCCATTCTGACTTCCTTGATGGTAAGACACTGAAGAGCAGGGGAGTGGGGGGCAAATCTGTGCTTCTTCTGTCTTACGTGGTCAGCCATATCCCAGCCGTATTACTGGCAAAATAAACACTGACTTGCACAGCGATGCCTTCATCCACTAAGCCCAGGTTTAGTTGCCATAGTAACTTGTCCTGGAGATGAATGCGATATCCTGGACAGCAGGGAAAAAGACTTTGATTCCACAGATACCAGTCCTGAGGCTCAGAGCTGGTTGCAGAGACGTGACTGCACTTCTTTGTTCATTTCCCTGGCACGGCCTGAGTAATTGGTGGCACGTTGTTCAGCCGTGATACAGAAACGCAATGGTGTATCGTCATTGCAACCCTGGACTTGGCTGTTTTCTTATGAAGATCACACTGAAATCATCACGGGCAAATGAATCCCATGAGGTCAGCAAATCTCCAATCGAAGGATGCTGGAACCATTTTTTGTGTGCTAGCAGTGTCACTATAAACTGGCTTGCAATAGCTTTCTAGCTGCCAGCTGAAGTCCTCTCTGAGAGATTGGTGGGTTCAGATGTAAACCGACAGGAAAGTACACACAACTAATTACAGAGCATTTTAGTTTATTTCATTGGCTTTTGGTTTAGTGCAGAAAATATTAGAAGTGTATAGGTGAACATATAAAGTCACCACTGGTTCAATAGCAAAAAGTGACTTTCCTGATCAAACAAACAAACAAATCACATACAGATAGCCAGTGCCATCCCATTAGTGATGGGGTGGGAGTACACAAAAAAAAAAAAATCCATAATTATCCCTAAAATGAAATGAAGTTAGTAAAGCCAGCTGCTAATAATAACTCCGTAGTTAGATTGCATCAGACAAGCAATACACTTGAGGACCTAAACTAGAGCAGGGAGCTCACAGGAGTGTCCCATGGGAATGAAGCTGCAGCCCACCAAAGAGGCACCGAGAACTAGAAGCATGCACCTCCTGGGGTCAAAAACAGCCGGGTAATGTGTCTTCTGCAAGCTATCTCCTCTGTGGACAACCTGCAAGCTCAGTATTATATTTAATTTGAAACTGTAGAGTGAGTAGTGATGCAGAAACAACTGAAGCAATTTAGTTACAGTGTTGGTGATGGCCAAGTGCTTCTCGCTGTTGAATGCAATATATAGGGCACAGGGAGGCTGCCAGGAGTAGAAAGTCCCTTTAACTGCTGCATACTAAGTTGTTAGTTGAATACATGGGATGGAATGTGAGATCAGTTCTAAAAAATTCAGATTTTTATTATTTTTGGTGGCAGTAAGGAAGATGCTGACTGGCTCAGGTGCTAATGTAGATGAGAAGTCAGCCCTTCCGTGGAAATCTATGAATATTATTTTGCTTTCTTGCCCATTTGTGATCCTTTTATTAAAAATAATCCATTTAGTGAAAACAGACCACCAGAATAGTGACTTTAGAGTATATCAGCAGCCTCATTTTGCCCAAAGGCCTTCTCCACCAGAATAAATAATGTAAATAAGCATTAGAAATGTAAATATGAATGAGTTGGGTAGCTGAAAACAGTAAAGCTCTACACATGTGTGCACAGGAACAGCTCGCGTGCTTGTAGGTGCCTCTGAAAGACTACTTTCAGGGTTTATTGCAGGGACTGGATTTCATAATTTCTTTCCCTGGTTCTTTTCAAAGGCAGGAGGAGGTTCTCGTGTTTCCACAGGAGAGGTGTAGCACACTTGGCTCCATGCTGGTGCAAGGACATGAAAAGAGGCCCTTGAATGAAATGCCTGGGAACACCTGGCTCCTGCCAGAGCAGGGCTGTACTCAGCGGTTGTGCTGCCGAGATGTTAACCCTCGGAGCAATCAGCGTGGCTGGCAGTCTGCAGAAGGGCTTAGCAGAAGTTTGGGAAGGTTCTTCATTGTTCCTGCAGGAAATACCGAAACACACTCCTGTAGGAAATTACTTTAACCTTGCCCTTGTGCAATGCTTCACCCAGGCAAGTTCTCGCACCTTGTATTGGCTTGAGGGAGCTGAAGTTCCCCCAAGTGATGATGAATGAATGTGTCGGAGCAGCCTGCTTTAACCTCGGCGTACGTGGTGAGGCTGCATTGTCACAGGAAGAGCCACAAGCAGGGAGAGTGTGTTCCTTCTTAATGTTGGCTTTGTTTGGCTGAGAGAAAAATGGTCCAGTGTTTCTGTTCTGTCACAGTATTTCTGTAGACAGCCTGATGTTTGCACTGAAAAATGTGAAGAAACCAGGGTGGCAGGACTGTTGAGTGGCAGTAGATGGAAAATGAGGACAGAGGCAATTTTCATTGGCTCTACCCCCTCCCTGGCTTGCTTGTTTTCTTCTTGGTAGTGATGCTGAGTAGGAGTTGGGGCATTTTTTTAAACATCTCTTGGGTATTACGGGTGGGAGGCAGCCAGGGTTTTTTTCCATTGGTGTTGCTGAGGGTTGTTGCTTTCACCTCTGAGTTTTATGGTGATGTATATGTCATCGCTGGGACCTGTTTTAATGCCAGCTAAATGTTACATAATGGTTTGTTTCACTATCCCCAGCTTGCCTTAATTCATAAAATTAAGGAAATAATTTAAAGGCTTTGCGCTATAGTTCCATGATTATTGCCAGTGCAGTGAGGTGTTTGTTCACCTGGTTTCTAAAGAAACATTGAGAAATTAATCTGCGTGGACTAAGTGAGAGTAATTCAGTTCGTAATAGGTGAAACCAAGGTGCCAGGGCTGGATGTATTAAAAGTCATCAGTAATCATAATGGCTGTAAGTTCCAGTATTTAGAGAGGAGAGAAACTTTTTTTTTAATCTTTTTATAATCACTTCTTCTTTCACTTCTTAGCAATTGAGAAAAGGTAAATAAACAAAACTGGTTTGAAGCTCACCAGACACTAGCATTGCTCTTCCTTGGCTTCTTTAAATATATGCATTTAGTTACCATCGTAAACAAGTTCCCATGTAGACTGATTAGGTAGTTCTAGGATTTACTTTCTTTTTTTTCCTCAGCTATTTTGTGACACACCTAATTAAAATCTGCTGCTTGGCTCCCCTTTGAATGCAATAAAACCCTGACTTATTCTTTCTGTCAGTTTAATCCCTCTTTCTTTTCCATTGACACATTTCTAATACCTCTTCAGACAGGCCAGACACTTCTGCTTCATCTGTACCGAATCCACAATGCTTAACACCTTTTGACAAAATGGATACATCCTCCCTGTGGCTTGGAATTGATACACGCTGTCAAAAAGGGGTTTCCGAACAGTCTCTCTTTGTCACCTTTACCAGATTTTTATCCTCTGATGTAGAAATGTGCAGTTTAATGTTGCGTTTCAAATCATTTTGGGCTGGAAAAGTGTGTAATGGAATCAGGGTGTCCCCTGAATACTCGTAACGGTAGGAGATGCCTCTTTGTTTTGAACACCAGAATCCCAATAGACCCATGACAGCAGTGAAATTACACTTTTGACCTTGTTCACTAAAGTGTTTCTTTCTCTGTATGATTAAATGAGAGTAACCAACAATAGCTTCCTCTGAAATGTATGAGTTTCCCTCTGTTTGTTTCTCATAAGAAGCTCAGAAAGGATGCTGTGCAATTCTCAGCTGATTGTGTTCTCCACAAAAGAAAAAAAAAAATCAAATCCTGCTTGATTTAAGGAGAGGTGACTGTTTTATCCATATGAAAAATGCAAAAGCAGTTGATATATTAATATTTTCCTTAAGCCAGCGTTGTTGCTACATCCTGAGTGTGACAGCAGCAGTACAACACAGTGGCAGATTTTTACCCTTTTGTTGCTTCATTCGCCACATATTTTAAAATGAGATACATACTAAAGCACCAAATAGAGTTTTAAAATATTGAATCTGAACATAGAAAATAACCATATGCTTAAGGTCCTATGTGAATTTAGCTGATCATCATGGACTACACAGTTATGTCAATCCAAAAGATAAATGTAGTACTTCCTGTAGATTTACATGCAGCCTTTTAAGCTCCTCCTGGTGTTTCTCTTCACTTGCGTGTGACTGAGTGGACGTGGTCTGCTGCAGGATTTGCTGTGACAGCCAGTCCTGCCTTACGCACCGAGGCGCTGGAATATCTCCTGCTCTGCATTTAGCTGTTCAGGGCACGGCTTGTCTGGATCAGAAAAACTCAGTGAAGTGCCCAAAAGAGAGATACAAAATCAGAATCTTGCTTCTTCCATTTTAGGCTACTTCAGCTGTTTTTGAGGGAGTTTTTTTCCCCCAATATATTCCTGCTTTCTATGAATATTTACCAGCTCTGGATTAGGTGAACATACTTTCTTTGTCGAGCAGAGCACGGATCTGTGAAATGCAAGGGCAAGTACAATCCTGTAGTTGGTGTTTGTTGGGAGCTAGGTAGCTGGGTTCAAAAGAGGGGAGAGGACTCGTAAGTCTACAGAAGGGATCAAAATAAGTGACTTAATGGTCTCCATGGCCTCAAGACTCAAGAACTCAAGAAGTTTCTCCTGTTTTTTTGCTCGCTGTGGATGATGCTACATGGAGAGGACATCAGAGCCATAGAGCTTGGAGGGCAATGCACCGAGGGGGCTGCAGATCTGCGACTCCCGATTGCCTCTCCTGCCAAAAAACTTTAACTACTGCTTCATTGGTGATAAAAATTAATGATTGGTATGGGTCTGAAGCAACCTTGTCATCAGAGAATATTTGGTTAGTGTTGACATGCTTGTTCCCTGTAAACATGAATCAGCCGGCAGCCTTTGGCAGGCTCGCCCAGTGGCTCTGCTGTAATGTGTTTCAGCAGTGTGGCTGAAATTAAAATGTCACTATTAAACATGGCAGAATCAGATGCTCTCTGGGCACCGCATCTCTTCAAGTTCTTCTTGCTTCCTATATAGCTATTTCTGACGGTTTAATAGGATGGCTGTATTCTGGTATAAATTAATACATTCATATTTCCACAATGCACGGGGAGCTAAATGCTTTCAGAGCAGTATTTCATTGCATACATGCATCTTTCACGGATGTCAGAAGCAGTAGTGCTCACGTAACGTCATGTTGCTGCTTCTTCCATTAGGAAGCGTAAAGACAAAATTAATTTTCCTGCAGGACCGTATAGAGTGGGTCTCTAAAAGCAGTTGCAGGGCTGTTTGTGGCTGCCACATCAGCCAGGCTCCCTCCCCGTGAGCAGTTATTGACTTTTGGGCTATTGAATTCTGGGCTCTGGAGGTTGCTCGGTGGGAAAAGCCTTTACTCGGTGCTTGGCAGCTCTGTCACTGCGAGGTCACGGAAAGGGCAGTTCGGTCTCCAACCCCAATTAGGGACTGATTCAGCACCTCTTCAATCACAGGGGAAAGTCCCGCGGAGCAGGGTGGCTCCCAGGGCAGGCTTTCGCGCCTGGCCTCTCCAGTGAGATGGCTGACGAATGTGCCCGTTTTTGTCACTTGGGCCCATCAGAAATACCCTTTGATGTCATGAAACAGCTAAGCAGCTGGTGTGGAAAGGTAAAGAGACTGGTAAGAGGATAATGAGCCCACCAGAGTTGAATTGAGACCAGTGACCTGTACATGTATGTCTGCGTCCCTCTCGTTACTCATATCTAGAGCTGTCTAATTCCTCGGATCAAAAAATTTCACTGTTATGAGCAGCTGTAACTTTCAAGTTGAATAAAGTCCAACTGCTGAAAAAATTTAATGAAAAACATAAAACTGAGGCTCTGTTTTATCAGGTATCAACAGCATTGCTTTAATTCCCCCCTCCAAAGATATACTTTTTTTTTTTAGTTTTGGGTTGTGCTTTTCATCCCAGGTGGCTGCAATTTCTAGTGAAAATAAGTTGAGCCATGAAAGGTTGACCCACTTGCCTCTGAATTGCTTTTTATATGATGTGAGTCCCTCAGGGCCCAATTCTACCCGTAGAAGTGAGAATGATAGCTATCAGCGTGTAGAGGAAGTATGTCAGTGTGCACAAAGAAAAAGGTGAACCCCAGACTGGTCTGAGTGGTCTTTAAAATATGGATTTCCTGTGAAATGGTGATTAATGGGAAAGCAAAGGATAATTAAAAAATTAGCCTGACATGCTAGCAGTTATATCAATGTGTGTGTTTTATAGAGCTCTTTCAGACAAGCACAGGATCAGTAGATACCTTATGACTCTCTTAAACTAGTGTGTAAAATTTGGTTAGTGTCTGATGAGCTCCTTTGGTCAGTCTGGTCTAGACTGTTGCCAGAGTACGTACTTTGTACTAAACCCACAGTCCCCTTAAATGGAGGCCTACTCAAGTGAGTCAAATTACATATGGAAAGGTTATAAAAACTGTCCACTGTCTTTGAGTAAATGAGTCTGGTTCAAAGCCGAATACCTCAGGAACTGCAGAAATAAAAGCAACGGTGGTGTTGCAGAAAAGAGGTGGTGGAGTTCTTAATTATTTTTAAATTACTGTCTCAGAAATCCAAAGGAAGAATTTTCAGCAAATGTTTGTTATTTTTAATTGGACTGGCATTTTTGTAAGCCTGTAATGTATTCAGATCCTATAAAGTGGAAAAACATTCCATCAAAAATTCTGCACAAATTTCTCTTAAGAAATTAATGAGTCACAACCACCATTGTCTCATTTCAAGCACACAATATTGTTTTTAATAGTAGTAGTGGAGGGCCAGTGGGAGCCTTCAGCATGCACGTTGCACTCTTGTCACCTCTAATTTCTACATGAGATTATTTGCAAGGGAGTGCTGGAAGTCCAGGAGCAGCAATTTTGTTACCTGTCAAAGCAGGGCTGTTTTCCCCTCATCACTAGAGCCTTTTCCCACCTCTTCCATTCTAGTGCCATCCTGTACCTGTCCTTTGCCACGTGAATCTCAGAAATGTGAACAGTTCCTTTCCTCTTTGATAATGCTCCTTCCTTTTGCATGATAACAATAGTAGACGATTATTCAGAGACAATTTTAGTCCAGTATCATATCCAGAAGACTGGGAAAGTTATCCAGTGCCACTACTTTTACCAAGCAGGTTTGCACCTGGTCTGATTTTCTCAAGATGCCTGTATTTTGAATTTAGAGGTTAAGTTTTCAGTCTTTGTGTGCCTACCGTATTTGTTGGTTGCATTGCAGTGCAATCAGAATACCTGGCACAGAAGCAATGCCAACAAATTGATCAAATTATTAACAGACGTAAACTAGCACATAACTATCATATCAACAGGACTAAAAGGTCACAGAAAGGAGACCATTTAAAGCATATAGAAATTGGAATCTAACTGAGAGTTATTTGTTTAATCTACACCAAATTCTGTGCAAATTCAAGAGGAGAGCTGGTACACTGCTACTATCCAAACGCTGAATTAATCTGCTGATCGTTGAGAAACAGCTCCAAAACAGGCATTAAAGTCTTTGGGATGATACATAGCTCATCCGGCTCTTTGAAAGTGCCAACTATTACTACACTTACTATACCATACAGAGCTGCGTAAATAATGGAAAGATAACGTAGTTCTATGAGTGAGTGCATGACCACAAAATGCGGTAGCAATACTGGGTAAATTCTTACCTCTTGTGACTGTGTTTCAGCCGGTGGCATTACACCATGGCAGAATCATACCACATTTTGTGTGCAGCATAGCAGATTGTTAAGGTGCAACAGGCAGGTGTTTGGGAGAATTTCTTCTCTGCCGTTTGCAGAAGCGTATGTGAAATCTCCTGGCTGATCTATAGTCTTGCCTTTACCCATCATCTTTCAGTAGATAACTAGTTAAATCTGTGTTAAACAGGATTTGCTTTGCCATTTCCATTTGCTGTTGGAGTAGAAATGTTCTGACATGACATACGACCAATCAATAATTGGAAAGTGCTTGCATGAGTCATTTGAAGCCAGCAGTTTAGACATTGTCAGCCACAACTGGGATTAAAACCTGCGAAGAGTTGTTCTACAATCAGTGATTCTGCAGCATTTCCTCTGGGTGTCTGCATTTCACTTAATAAGGATACCCTGTAGACATCAACTGAAATAACTCTTGCCTTTGTTGCTTGGATGTTTTTGTGAGCTCTGAAATGAACTTGGCATATACAAATATACTTTGTTACCCAGCCTAAAGGACTCAGGGCAGGAATTATTATCCTGTTCTGCTGACAGCTTCAGTGGAAAAGAAATGGCTTTATTTTACTGTGACTCTGAAGAGACTAGGAGTGTGACTGTACCTTGTGATTTTCTGGGTATTTTTTACTACTTCTTTTTTTCTGTACTGATGATGTTTTGTTACTATTACAGGGCTATAATAATCCGAAATGGCAAAGTCATTCCAATGTCTTCAGAATTCACTCCAGAGACCGAACGCCAGCGACTTCAGTATCTGGTAAGAGACCTGAGGACCAAATCAGGTGCTGTTGGTGGCAAGCATTGCCCGGTAATATCTAAGGTTCAGACACATGTCACTGAGTTACTGTGTCTCAGTGAAGGATCACGTGCCCCCTGAATCATGAGCATGTATGTCTTTTAGCCATCAGCAAAAGTGGAGAAAAGCCTGGTGGTGCAAATCCCAGTGAAAGGGGTTTTACCTCTTTGGTGAAGGCCATCGATTAGCATGGCTGTGCTTGTGGACCTTGTTCAGCTGCAGACCTTCAGCAGTTTGTTCATGTTGGATAATGAGAGCTCAGATGCAGAGCTAACAATCCATAGAGGTATTTCAGTCCATCCCAGTATTTGCTGCGTGACAGTATAAAATACCATAGACTGCTCTTGGTGTGCATCTGAGCAATATTGCAGGGTTTTATTCTATTTGCCAATAGTATCTTGATCAGGGAAAAGATACACAACTTAGAGATGATCTCAGTGAGCATTAGTAGCTGTAGGATAGGATGGGTGACAAAAGACTAGTTTTATTTAGTGTAGCAGCACCCATAAAGCTGGGGCAGGGTGACTAGCTGAAGGAGATGTGGGATGCTTTATACACCAGTTGCGTTGGCTGATAAACTGCCCAAGAAACATAAGTCAAAATGTATGGTGTTATTTTTTGTGCAAACAATCTTGTTACTTTTTAAGGTTTTTTGTCAATGGTCAGATTGGTTGGTTGGCTGTTTGTCAAAACATCATTCCTAACGTGGCTGAGAGATTTTTTTTGTGCTTCTTCTGGCCTCCTGCTTTTTACTCTCAGAAATCTAAGCTTAAGCCAAGGCAGGCTCACTGTCAGATTTGCCTGATGCGAGGTGGACAGGCCAAGGCTAGTGGTGTTCCCTGGTCTTAAGGTGTCTCCTATCTTCAGCCTGGCCCAAGCACTGTGGTTTGAAACTAGGCAAAATGCTGGTTGTTGAAGGTGGGGGTGGAAAGTTTTAAAGAAAAATTCTAAATGTTTCTGCAATTGCCACGTTTGATTTTTAGTCAGATTCACTGGCTTGAAGCTGAGAATTTCAGAGGAAAGACTATTTTGGGAGTATTCATATTCAGAGAACCAAGTGGAAAAGAGGCCTAATAAATATTTACAGTTCAGTTACGTTTAAAATAGTTTGCCTTTAAAATAAAAGGTATCTTTAGTGTCTAGGGAGTCTGCTACTTCTGTAGGAAATACGAGATAAAGCATTGCCTACAAGGGATTTTTTTTCTCTTTTGATGTCCTTTCTGGCTTCTATTTGAAAACAGCAGCTGATCTGAAAAGCATTTCTGCTTTTCCTTTGGAAAATTCCTTTACCTTTGTTAGTTTATTTTAATTCTATATGTAACAAATATGCGGCGCTATGGGTATCATGTTCAAAGAAAACACATGAGAGACAGCAAGAGCATGAAACAAAATTAGAGATAATTTCAAACATAACATTCCATAAGTAACATTTTTACTCTAGCGTTTAAAAAAAAAGACTACCCAAAATTTCTTACAAGGTTGGCATAAACATTATACTCCAAAGGTTGCATCTGTCTTGCTGATTAGATCCCAAATAATTCTTCTTACTCACCTTGGCTTTCCCCAGGTTCTATCAGTCTGTTGTACCATCAACATCTCTCTTCGGCTCTTCGTATCTGAAAGTTACTTACTTTAGATTTATATGCAGTTAAAGCTGAGTTTCTTTGTTTCAAACATGTTGTACTGCTTTTCCTGCACAATAGGATGCAAATCACTTAATCGTTTTAGCATTAATATTTTACTTGGTTGTCATGATTTAACTCCAGACGGCAACTAAGCAACACCCAACTGCTCACTCCCCCCTGGTGGGATGAGGGAGAGAATTGGATGGGTAAAAGTGAGAAAAAAAGTGGGTTGAGATAAAGACAGTTTAATAGGTAAAGCAAAAGCTGCACACGCAAGCAAAGCAAAAAATGGAATTCGTTCAGCACTTCCCATCAGCAGGCAGGTGTTCGGCCATCTCCAGGAGAGCAGGGCTCCACCATGCGTAACAGTTACTTGGGAAGACAAACACCATAACGCTGAACGTCCCCGCCTTCCTTCTTCTTCCCTCAGCTTTATATGCTGAGCATGACGTCTTACAGTACGGAATATCCCTTTGGTCAGTTGGGGTCAGCTGTCCCAGTTGTGTCCGCTCCCAACTTCTTGTGCATCCCCAGCCAACCCACTGGTGGGGCAGGGTGTGAAGCAGAAAAGGCCTTGAGTCTGAGTAAGCACTGCTCAGCAATAGCGGAAACATCCCCATATTATCAACACTGTTTCCAGCACAAATCCAACACACAGCCCCATACTAGCTATCCCAGCCAAAACCAACACATTGGTAAATGCAGAGATACTGTTCACTGTAGGGAAGTTACTGCACAGGCAAAGGGAGAGTGTGGATTTACAGCCTTCAGGCTGCTGAGCGTTGGCTCCTGGTGCAGGAGACACTGTTAGCACAGTGAGGGTGAAAGAACCTTCCTCTGCCTTTAGTGCCTGTTGGTTGTGGCCTGTGGCCTGCTTTGGCCACACAGGATGTCGGTTTAGGTTAACTGGCATCATCTGGATCCGCATCGTCTTTTCTGGGCCCTAACTTCCATGTGCATTTTCCTAATTTCCAGCCTAGTCTTAGACAAAACTGTGCTTCAGCTAGTACTGGTTGAGTAACTAAGAGAGAGGAGAAACAACTGTTTTCCTTATCAAGCTCCCATTTTAATGAAGGTTTATTGCCACGTATGCAAGAATGGCCTTGGGCATAGGCCTCTGGCGTGGCAACTTCAAAAGAACAAGTTGACTACCCAATCATTCTGACTTTTGAACAGCTCTGGGCATAGCCATCCCTCCGTGTCCACCTGCACTCCCTTTTTTTGCAGTGGGAGGACAGCATACAACTGCAAATTTCAGGCAGGCTGTATGGCAGAGGCAGAATTCTCTGTCAGGAGACTTGTGAGAGTATTGCAGAAGGCAATCAATCCTGTTGTCAGAGAGCACTTAAGATGGAAGGCATGAAAGCCTTGCACCAGTATTCCCTTGGTCCTTTGGCTTCTGTAGAGGTTCAGTGCATCATATGGCTTCCCTTCCACTGGCAGAAGTTCACAAGCCTCCTTTTCTTTTGAATTCTTGTGTCTTGTCTTTTCTTTTTAGCACTGTGGCAGGAGAGCTTGCACAGCTGCTACTCCAGGAAAGCCCTGGCTTCCCCTATCAGTGTACCTTGAGGAGAACAAAATCCGGTATTGACTGGGAACTTCTCTGGTACATTCAGCAGTTGCGCGGGCAACAACTGCCAGAGGCAATTTTCCTTTCATCTTCTGAGGAGACTATTAATTTCAGTCATGATAGTCTAAATTGCAACAGTAAATGGCACAGATTTTGTTACTTATTGCCTTGGAAAACGTGTTTAAAATGAATGATGAATGAGCATATTGCAAATGGGTGTATTTCTATTAGTTATCAAAGTTGCACTTTGAGATGTCATGTGAAGTCAGCGTCGTGCTACTGCATACCATGTCCGCGCGTGTAGCCAGGCAGTGCCCCAGAAGTTCACATCTCAGGCCAGTGATGGTGCACTGCTACTACCAGGGCAGGCTTTACTGCTGGTAGAGACTTGGGTGGCCATCAGTGGCAGTGAGCCATGGATGCTCTTTGTGTGTGGCACCATTCAAGCAAAGGTTCATGAGCCCCGACAGGCATGGGTTCAAAGAGGACCTATTCTTATTTCATTGTTCAGGTGAGAATTAAGTGATACTAACTTATCTGCTAGAAGATGCTTGAGTAACCCAAGCCTGAAGAGGAGATGAACCTAAATCTCCTAAATTCAGTGCTTCAATTATAAGTCAGATGTATCTTAATTCTTTTACAGTTTGTGGCTCCCTGCATCACCCAGTGTCAGATTGCTTTGGCCATCTGACACATTGCATGATGTTGTGGTGAGAGAGATGTGTGGTTTTATGGACAGGGTCCTGGCCGTTCATAAGAGGAGAGACCAATCCAGGGATGAATTTGGCTCCCACTTCCCTCTTTCCTTCTACCACTACCTCTTTTAGTTTTAATCTGTTTGGCTTAAATGTGTCCATATGACATAGCTGAGTAATTTGCAAAACTTCTGGATGCATTGTGCTGTGCATGCTATTGTGAGCGGAAGTCCCATGTAGTAGAATATTGGAGAAAATGGCACAATACGGTAAGAGGATAAAGTTGTAAGATATAGTTGACATAGAGGAAAATGGCAGTTCTGAAAATAGCACAGAATACAGTGAAACCGCTAGTGCTGGTGATGTCCTGGAGCAGTGCGTACTGGAGGAGCTGGAAAAGGCATCAGCAGGCTTTACCGAGGTACAGTAAGATATATGCAGTGTTCCCTGCCACGTAATTAACTGACATACTAGTGTGTAAGTCTCGGTTTATCTTCATTTCACGTTTGCTTTGCTGATCACCAGGAAACACAGCAGGAAGTAAATGGCCTTTTGAAAGAGACGTGACTAATATTTCCTTAAGCAGACTTCATTTTAAACAACTAATGTTGAATGTAATACATCCAGCCACAAAATATGCCATAAAATGGCAGAATACCAAAAACACATGATGCAGACTATGCCAGATTTATGCCAAAAAACTAATAGCTTCTGAAAGAAAAAAATACGGAAAATATTCCAGTTCCATAACACAGAATAACAATGTTGTCTGAACATACCTTGTAAGAATATAGAAAGTGTTTGATAGTCAATCTTTTTATTAAATTTCAGTTTTCTGAACGGTGTTTCTCATCTGAGGTTCTTGCAAATTGAGACTAAACAAATGAAAAAATGGAAAATGCGGTGCCTCATCATAGATGAAATTCTGATAGTCAGTTCACTCGCCATTTTTGTTTCTCCTTTGATCATGAGGGGATTTCATGGTGTCTGCTTGTATATCTACTTGACAGATCTGTAGATTTTTAAAGCATTGCTTTTTATTTTTTTCCTGGTTCTGCTGCCCAGCACAGTTTGATTAGGGTGGAGAGGGAGAAGAGTCCTGCCTCGTAGAAAATGGAGAACAGTTCTCGACAAACCTGACTGGAAGTTGCAGTTGAGTTTTATAGTAGAATATTCTTCTCTCTGTATAATTACCAGTGAAGCATCAAAAATGACTGTTAAAAAGAAAAGGATAAAAAATACAGAAAATACAAAAAACAAACAAACAAACAAAAAAAACCCAACAAAAATCCCCATTTCTTCACATAAGAATTCAGTTCATAGGCACCAGAAGGTTCCAAATTGCTCTTTTCCCTCTGTTCCACTGACGCGAAAAATATTAGAATCAAGTTAAGATCCCTGGATTGTAAATCAAGCATTGAGGCTTGGCTGCAGAAGAGAAATCTTATTTGAACATTAGCAGTCCACTGCTAACTCTGCCAGCTTTATTAATCTTATTTCACTTGTGACCTCAGACTTTCCATCTGAGTAAATCTTTATGAAATGCAGTCTGTCCCTATCACTTTACCTTTTCAATAAAGAAAATTCTTGTTTTCAAGGGGAAAAATGCTAAAAGCCTGTAACTTTTTTCTTTTGGACCTATGATCCAGCCTAATAAGTAATCTCATAATCTAAAGGTTAAATAACTTCATTTTGATATCAGGTATGAGGTTTTTTTGCTTTAAATAAGGCTTCTTGTTTTGTAGGCAGGCAGCAGTAGTCTTTAGCTAGAAATGGTTTGTAAAGATTTAATCAAGGTAGGCGGTGCATTTTTAAGTGAACTGAATTGTGCTTTCAAAGCAGACTGACTTAATTGTTTACCATATCACAGACTAGAAAGAATTTAAAACCACCAAAAAAAGTCCAGCACTCTGCTGTCAATGTGTAGCAATACATCAAATAAATCATTAGGCATGTTCCATCTTTTTTGTGACTGGAATAAAAAATAAATAAAAAGTGTACATATACTGTGAAATAAAGAAACCAGAGCTCTGGAAGTACGGAAAGCATCAACTGGACTAACACTACTAGACCTCTCAACAGTCACTAGTGCTTCTCGACCGTTTCTGTAATGAGGAACAGTGATCCAATTAGAGGGTCCTTGAAAACAATACTGGGGGGGAACCTTGGCTGACTGTAGACTGCAGGAAAAAAATGTAATTCCCTTAACTGTACACGGAGAGAGAATTTGATGGAGCTGCTGTTCCAGGAAGGGATCACAATGTCAAGATCACACTTGTGTGCTTGAAAGCTGCCTTTTGAAAGCAGAATCCAATCTCAGCTACACACAGCAATCTCCCTCAGCCCCATTTCGGCCAAGCTCAAGGTGTTTTCTGGAAGGATGTCTGGCGACGGGAATGGGGACAAGCTGATGGAAGGTTGGCGCTGTGATGTGCTGAGCCTGATCCAACTCCTATTAAATTGAGTGGGAGCAGCTCAGCCCTTAAATGCAGGAAATATTTTATTGTGAGCTATCTGCATGATAGCTGCCAGGTAGATCAATAAGGGCTTCCATGGCTTCCTGCCGCTCACCTTTGATGAACGCTAGATTTATGACAAACCCACAAACTAAAGCCAGCTCATTTGGTCTGCCCTGATGGCAGCTGCTGCTGGAGATAAGACAGACTTTATTACCTTAACTGGTTGGATAAGGAAAAAGAGTTATCAGCAGAAAGGTTAAGAAACGCAACTTTTTTTCAGTTCCCTAGCCAATTTGACTGTGTCTTCAGAAGTGCTTGTAACAATGTGGCTTTGGGGAGGGAGGAGAAAGGCTTATTTATGTAAATATTAAAGAAAAATGAATGAGGTTTATTTCAGAAAGAAGAAATACAGTATGTTTAAGGATTAACCTATCATTGCAGGTGATCTGTGTGTAAATCCAAACCAAAACTTTGTGTGCTGGACGAAGAGCCTCACGATGCTCTCGAGTACAGTCAACTCTGGAGCACATGAGTCTCAGGCACAGCTGTAGCCAAGAGGCCTCCCAGCATCTGCAGAGCAGCAACACCAGAAGGGGTAGCAGCAGTCAAACGTTAACACCATCAAAAACATTAGTTTCGGTTGTGACACAAAACTACCGCTTTTCTTAAAGTCTATTCTGTACAAAGGAAGTATTTTTTAGAAAACAAGAAAATAAAGTGCTCTGCAACTCATGTTTATTTGCAGTGTCTCGTGTGATGGGGTGCAGCACGCTAAGAAGGTAAAAAGGAACATTTTTCTCAAGAGTGAAAATTAAAGTGTGGTAGTAATGTTAGGTTGTATGTGGTGTTGGCCTAGCTGAACTGGGAGTCAAAAAGCTTGAGCTTTGCTCCACGTGCACCCCTCCAAGTCTCTGCTTGCTCCATGGCTTTGTCCTTTGATCGTTCCCTTCTTTTAGGTCGCTGACTTACAAAAGGAGATGTGTTCTGTTTTATGAAGCGCTGCTGACTCCTTCAGGGTCAGTGGATGAGGTGTACTTTAGAGATCCCAAATGTTGAGGAGCAGTGAGAAGTAGTGAAGGATTTTGAGGGCAAGAGGACTGCCCGCTGTAAGGCTGCTGCCAGACACCAAGCAGCATCAGAACTGGTGTGTGTGCACATTGTTTGCTGAAATGGAGCTCATAGTCTTTGTTGTTTAAAAAGGGGGTGTCAGGGGAAATGTGTGTGGGAAGGGAGCAGGAAGGGATGCTAATTCTACCTCTTTATTAAAAATAGATGATGTCTTGTTTTATGATGTTTGTGTGGTATCTGTGGCTTGGTTTCTGCCCACAGGCTTACATGCAGCCCCACTTGCTGGGAAATGAGTTCACGCATTTAGAGTTTCCACGGCGAGTGCAGCGCAAGGAAGTTGGGAAGAGGATGCTCTATCGTGACTTCAACATGACTGGCTGGTAAGAATGTGTCCTTCTCAGCATGGGGTCAACCTTCTCCCCAGTCAATGCCTGCTTTGTACATGTCTTTGATTAGTGTAAACTGCATCAAACATGGAGGTGTACACCTGCATACTAAAGGAAAAGGTATCTCCTTCCTTGAGATGTATTTTTCTTTTAGAAGTTAATGTTTTAAATAAGTTGACCTCCCTCCAGAGCAAGGACGTTGGTTTGTTTCAATGTGTGAGCACTCAAAGCAGAGCAAACACATAAAGGGGAAGACATACCAGGGGATCTTCCTGAAAGCTAAACGACTTTCCTGTCTTGGAAGGAGCTTTTTATAGAATCTCGATCACTGGGCCATCATGCTTTTGCAAGCCGAGGAATGCTTGCAGAAGGGAAGAGCTACCTTCCATGCTCCAGTGCAGCTGACCTCTGATTTGGGTAACCCTTGAGGAGTTGTTTTAGAGATGGGCCTATCTGAATAAAAGTCATAGCCAGCCTAAAATGAAAAGGCTTGGATGAACAGCATTGACTTAATGAAGCGAAGACAGGAAGAACGATGAGGTTTTTGTCTCTGGCTAAATGTCTTCATTGTTTTGTGTAAGGTCAAGAGGCTTCTTCTCAAGTGACTCCTACTCATTTAGAGAAGCCCTAATCCTTGCTGTTGTGTGCTCTGTGTGTGACCTGTAAAGGCAAAGGCCCTATATATGCAAATGGTCTTCACTTCCACTCTGTGTTTTAGCGTCCTTAGCAAATATCCTTTCAGGATGGAAAAGAAAGGAGGGGGTTAAAAAGCCTGAATTCTTGTAGGTTTGGAAACTTGGATGCTCACATGCAACTACAACTCCATATGCTTCTGATTTGTCCCATACTTTATAGACCATGAACATAATGATGTTTTAATGTCAGAATAATGACCTAAGTTTAATATTAATCTGGAGTGTTTGTGCAGAAAAAGTTAATCTGGGAATAACAGTCATTGTCCATCATCCTGAACAGCTGCTAGTAGAAATATGCAGTCTCATTCTGAGAACGATGACTTCACATTTTAAAAAGGCTACAGGCATGAACAAAAGAATAGGAACAGAATGAGAACATTGGATCAACTGAGGACTTACACAGTAAAACATTTGGAAGATCATTAGATACTGTCCCAGTTTCTGCAAAGGGAATTTTCTTATTAAACTCCCGGATGTCTCTGAAGGCATCAGTAAAGAATGGCTTCATGTAGGCTTCCAAAAGCTCTTTTTCAAGATGTGAGATGCTATTGGGAAAAAAACCAACATCCCACCCACCACCCTCAAAAAAAAAACCAACACCAAAACCCCCTCTAATTTTGGGGAGAGCTACGGAGGTATCATGGGCCAAGAACTTCCTGAGAGGAAAGTAAGAGCAGAATTCTTTCACTATAGTTGGAAGGCGAAGAGGGTTTCTCCAGGTTCCTGGGAGTTGTTTTGCATTTCCCTCGTTGGTTAGCGGTCTGGAAAAGAAATGAGGTTAGAATGGTTGAAGTTGCAGCATTGGCAGTGGGCATGGGCATCAGAGTGATCAAATTTGGTGGTGATAAATACCAAGTAAAGCAGGAAGAGGAAAAAATAACTATTTTGCACACTAAACGTTCCAAATAAACTTGACAGCCGTGTCAAAAAGCTCAGTGGAAGTTCTGTTTACTTGCAATTTTTCCAGTCAAAATCACAGCAGGATGCTGGGATGCATACAGGGTTGGAATGGTTAAAAATTAAACAAGAAGTGATTCTGTATGACAGTTTGTACCTCATTTGTGAATCTGTGCATAGAACTTCACCTTATTCAAAATGGTTATTGCATAGCTAATACTGGTTGGCATTAGAATAAAGATAAATAAAAAGGAATGCAAATTTTAAATATAGAATAATGAGTAAGTTAGAAGAGCTTGGGTAAGTCTAAAAGGATGGCAGATTTGATTCAATGTATTGTTTTTCAGTACTGGTGTGTGAACTCTGTTAACTCTAGCATATGGCAGGGCAGAGAAGAGAGTTGATTTTCCTGTTGATTTTTCTGAATTTCCTGAAGAGTGGGACACATGTTGATCCAGTTACAGATTCTAATATGGTAATAATGTAAAAATTACCACCAGTTTTGCACAAATATGCCTAGCTATAAGCAGTTAATCGGGAATAAATACTTAAAGTGTGACTTGAAAATTCAACAATTTCAAAAAACAACCTCAGTGTTGTCCCAGAAAGGGGTGGCCTGTGCCAAACAAAAGCATGTGGAGATTGTGATGAGGCTACCTCCCTCTGCTGCTCCTTTTGACTTCTGGCTTGAAGTGGAAAATGGGGGCTGCGTTTTTGTCCTGAATAAGAGAATTGGAATCTTTTAACTGCTTCATATCCCACAGCTAGTGCATCAGTTACCTCTTTGTTTGCCTCAGGACAATAAAATGGTGAGGGAATTGCTCTATCACCATACATTTATCTAAATCAGAGCACTTCTAAATAAGGGTCCATTTCTTTTTGCAGGGTGTTTGCCCCAGGGAGTCTTGTTTTCCATCAAATTGTGTGCAGTGATCTCCTAAGCAGAGGAGAAGCAATCTGTTTCTATTTATCCAAAAGTCTGAGTCAATTTTAATGGTTGAGGCTGTGGACAAGACGTTAGACTTCCAGCTTGGTGGGCTGTCAGAGGTGATGGTTTGCGATGGCTGGTGTTTCACAGTGGTCATTTTCCTCTTCAAGGGTTTTGCTTCTATTTTCTTCCCATTCGAATTTCTAGATTTAACTGATGTATCAGGGCACAGTAGCCAAGGTCATGTCTGTTCTGCATTTACTTCTAAGGACAATATCTATCATGGAGTATAAATTAGCATATGTATTCCTTTTCTAGAAAACGTTAGATGGAGTTTTGGCCAGCCAGAGCTTGCTACACTAAAACACTGCCAAACCTTTGCCACTTACAATGCAGAAGATCAACTGTCCGAACCTGTTTCTGGTCAGTGACTTCACTGCGTGTTGACATCTGCACATGCGTGTACAGAGGTGCAGGTGATGCTAGGAAAAAACATCCACTCTTGCACTTATTACTGAATCCTTTAGTGAGAGGGTGTAAAACTCTGCTCTGATGTTGCCTCAGGAACATGAACTGTTTTATTTTAAAATTCAGGGTACTTTCTGTGTTTTCTGTTAGAAGCTGTATGATTATTTTTTTCTTTGTTTTTACCCTTTTCAGATTCTCAACAATAGCTTGGCTTGCCCAGCTTGTTTGGATTACAAAAGGTTATTGTCTTTGGGTCTGTCATAATGCATTTGGCCTTTTTTTTTGGTTTTTGGGGTTTTTGGGGGTTTTTTTGCTTTTTCTTTCTCTCTCTCTTTTTTTTTTTTTTATGTGAAGTTTCCACACTGGCTTTGTCTCAACAGCCCACAGCGGTAGCAGAGCTGCCAAGTTTCCCCACAGCATTAGGACAACCACTGATCCAGCAATGTGTACTGCATCACTTGTCCAAGCTGCCTGTAACTGCTTTGAAACCAGCCCTTCCCTTCTCCCTTCAGCTCTCCCATCCTTTCTCCTTTCCCTGCAGTGGCAGTTGGGATGAGAAATCCGCTGTGTTAAATGTATCTAAAATAAATCCCATTTAGGTAGGAGCTGACTCTGAGCTGCCCCTCCTGCGCCCTCGCCCCACGTGCGTTGTGGTTGAGCAACCATTGCAAAACGCGCACTGTAGCTGGCAAGGCATCTTAGGAGCTGTGTCTCCTGCTG
>NW_010529652.1:30444-38912 GCF_000687285.1 Phaethon lepturus
AGCTGTCTCGAGCCGTAATTTGCTGGCAGACATCTGTGTTACTGACAGTCTTTCACAGCTGGGTCTCTGGCCTGGTGTTTTCAGGCCCGTGGCTTGCAGAGGTTAAGCTTGTATCGGAGACAGGGTAGGTCTGGTGGCTTTGACAAGTCCTGGCAACAGAAGCATCACGGAAGACTCGGTGGCCACATAAGCAAAGTGCTGCCAGTGCTAAAAAGGGGTGTGGGTAGCCTGAGGTAGAAATATATGGGGGGAAAAAAGCAGGCCTGATGATAAGTGCTTCTTTAAAGGACTGCGCAGTTAGTATTCTCTGTCTCCACCTTTTATTTAAAAGCGAAGACACGGTTGGTCAGGTTTTCTTTCCTCTTGGGTAAATCCAGTGTGAACAACTTTGAAGCACTTTGACTGTATCCTGGACGCCCTCCCAAAACCTGGTTTTCTGGCTTACTGTGTCCCTCACTGGCGCAGTGACTCCTTCCAGGGTTCCCCCCTCAGCCTCCTGCGGGGCTGGAGGAGCCGTACAGCGCTGCGCTTAACCAGAGGCATCCTGAAGGCACCACCAACTGGCATCAGCGTTGGTGGTTGCAAAGTTAATTTTTCGCTCCTTCTTGGAATGCAAACAGTGGCCTTTCTGCTGCTCACGTTGAAGTGGAGTTCTTTCAAGGCTTGTTTCCAGGTCACAGCTTTAGCTTTTTGACTTGATTTTAGGCTGGTAGCTAACAAGTCCATTTTTTGACCCTATTTGTTGGCGACTTCCTTTGCCCTCCAGGAGCATGCAGAGTTGAGCAGCATCCCACCAAAAACAGTCCGAGCTGGCCCAGCCCCCACCACGCGTTGTGGGCTGAAGCCCCAGCCGGCAGCGGGCAGAGGAGCTGGGCGCTGCCGTGTGCGCGGCGTGCTTCGGAGCCCTCCCTGGCTCTGTGTCCGTGTGTCCGGCAAGGGGGTGCCATGGCACACGGTTACACACCCGAGGGTCAGCCCGTGCCCGGGAATCACCCGCCTGCGTGATTTATTCCAGAGCAGGGAGGCTGGTTGCCCTGGGGCGAGCGGTAAGCAAAACCCATTTTATTCTAGAGTCAATATTGTCCACTGCCTGGAAAGCCGCCAGCCTGCTCTGCGTTTGCCCTTTTCTTTCCAACAGGGAATGTCTTTCAGCCTCTAAGCATCTGATTAAAAAAAAGCAACTTCACTTTTCAAGCCGTTTTATTTTGTTTGGGATGGATGCCTTTTGCTTTCATTGGGCAGCCTGCCTTGCTGTCTGCGGTTCAGACTCCGGCTCACAAAAACCAGGCTCTCATTAATCACTTATTGGGGATCCAGAATACCCCGGTGAGAGCCAACGTACATGTTTTGCTTGGTAATGCGCGAGCTCATTTGAACAAATATTGCCAGTGCGGCCGCTATCTTATTTTTTATTGCTGGGCTCGATGTCCTTTGACAGTATGTTCAGGTAGCCTGCCCGAGGAGTGCCTGAACAGATTGAGAAATGCCACAGAAATGCTTTATAGAGCAGACGCCCGCGCTGTGCCCCCCCTTTAATATAAATTGATTTATTGAATCAAGCGCAGAAGCCCTGCTACAGAAACCTCGGGCTATATCCTCTGGAGAACCACCTAATAAAACAGCCCCAACTGACACTCCTCATTAGCTTTTCCACCGATCCCAAGGCAGTGTTTAAAGTGACAGTGTCCCTCTTTCCGGCCTGAATTTATCTGCTGGCTAATGCCTGTGGGTCTAATTAGCTTAGCATTATTAGTCTTATTCAGATAAGCTGCATTTCCTAACAGCTTGATTCCAACTTGTAAAAAGTAATTGGAAGTCTGCAAACCCCGCGCTGTAACCTGCTTGATTGCGCCTTTTAGGCAAATCCATGTAATTTACAAAAAGTCATCCTTTCTTTTCCTTTTTTTTTTCTCACCGTTTTTTAATTGAGCTTTTTTGTCTAGTGAAACCTTTTGTGCTGCTTCTTTCGAAATCCTGGCTGTATTGTTGTGTTCGAGACCTCAGCCGTATCCTTTGTACAATCGCCAGGGAGAGATCAAATTTTAATTTCATAATTACTTCACAAGAAAGCAGCCTTTTCCCCAGTCATGCCTGGTATTAATTTCCTCCCAGCAACTTACATTTTCATAATTTAATGATTACGGGCCACCTTTGCCGCACTGGGCCTTTCTGGAGAAGGGAGAGATAGGATGTCATTTTTACAGCAGAAACAGTAATCCGCAGCTGCTTGCCTTGCTTTTTTTGTCTTTGCTCTCGTCTCTTGTGGCGAGGTAGCCGGGAGCGGGCCGGGCCGGGCCTCCTCAGCGCGTGCAGCCGGAGCAGCTTGCAGGACCGTGCCTGGGTGGCTGGGGCACAACTCTGCGATGGCGGATGGTGTTTGCAACGTGCATGTTCTACATCTTCACAAGATTTGCAGCCCTCGCCGCAGGAGCAGCGGGAGGCGAGGGCTGACCTGCTGCGTGCAGCACATCTCCTGACGGTGACGAATGGCTCTATTTTCCCCAGGCGCGCACGTGCCACAGGGGCTGAGCCAGTGTCTTTGGGGCAAGAGAAAGCAGAAACAAGTGATAGTGCTGCAACAAAAGAGAAAACCGAAGTCTGGGGTAAAGCTCTTTGTAAATGGCCTCTCTGGGGCCAAGTGAGCCCGACAAGAATGAGCTTGGTCTGAACCATGTCCTGCGGGAGCATCTTCTTCTGGAAGCAGCGCATCTAAGGCCTGTCCCTGCATGGCTGTGCACCTCTGCTTGGGCTTTGCCTTGGCACAAAGTCAGGTGCCGCGTGTGCAAGGGCAAAGAAGAGGCTCCCAGTCTCTTTTATCAGAAAGAAACTAAACTGAAATGAGGTAATCTTCAATTTGAAAATCCTAGCAAAAACAACAACTCCTTCTGGTGAGGCGTAGTCTCTTCCCCCACTCCTGCTTTCTCTGGTTTCCCCAGGTACACATTTGACATAACCTCGGCTGGGTCCCTAGGAAATCCTCTTTCTTTCCATTGCCGCTCAGGACTGACTTATGGCTCTGCTCCTGGCTGAGAAGAGGCCCCTTGCTCCTCCTTGGAGTTTCCAGCACTGCTGTGGCATGGTGAGGTCTCTGCTTGCTGTGTCTCACTGCCTGCCCCATCCGACCCTACAGCCATCTTTCCCAGAAGAGTTTCCTTCATGATGCCTCCTTAACAGCAATCTCCTTTCCTTCCAGAGGATCCCAGCTAGCAAGTGTGGAGCAGCCACTGTGAGGTTAACACGCAGTCTTTCTCCCATCTGCCTCACTACATCCTTTTAACAAGAAGTACAGCAAAACGTGAATTCACAAACATTTTTTCTGTCCATCACAGTGCATTAAGCCTATAGGGTGTTAACAGCCCACTTCCCTTACCCCTCTATCTCCAGAGAAAATTGCTGACAGACCTTCCTGTTTGTCTTTTAAAAGTAGAAGAGATGAAGTAAACTTTAAGAAGTGCTCAAGACAGCAAATTTGCTGGGGAAAAAAGTAGATTTGGCCTGGTGAGGTTTTGCAGAACATGGATTCACTTGATGTGCAGCTGCAATATCTGCACACCGTTTCTGTCACTCATGGGTAGTGGAAGCTCAACCGGTCAGAAGCAATGAATGAAAGCACTCACAATACGCTTGCTCTGTCCTTCCCAGCCTCCTGAGCACAAAAGCAACAAGGGAGGGTACTTACAAATACACTCAGTTAATTTTTTTCCTGATTTGTCCTTTTTTTGGACAAGGACCTCTCTAGGTCCTTGGCCACCCTCCCTCCGGCTTTTCCTCCACCAGTTTCTTCTAATGCTCCATTAGAGGTGAATGGACTAAAAAAATCAGCCATGTTCCAGGAGGTGCCTGAGAGAAGATGTCAGTGCTTGGATCTTTAAAATGGGCTGGCTGAGATGGATAGAATTTTTTTTTCCTTAGGAATTACTTCCACAGGAGTATGTGGTGCTGGGGGGATACATCCTTTCCAAAGTCTAGGCTGTCTTAGGACTGTACAGGACAGTGAAGGCTCCCTGGAGGTCTAGAGCTCTGATTTGACCAAGCCAGAAATCATATGTGTGTACAAGTTATGCTGAGATACTGTAATTTATTTTAATTTTTTTTTTTTAATTTGTAGATTGGTAGAGAGAGCTGGATTTGCAAAATGAAGCGTTACACAGTTTCAGGTTCAGAAGAAGGATTTTCTGAATTTTCTGGGAAAAACATATGTTTTAAAACTTCTATGTTTTCCTCTTTACCTGAAAGAAACCCTGTGACAGTATCTTGGTTTAGAGTAGATTTTTCCCTAAAAAATATTTTGTGCGTGTGTGCACATGCATCTCTTGTCTTTAATTGACTTGGGTTTGCCATCATCTTTTCGCTTAGCAAACATTGCTGTAGTTTGTGTGCTTTTATTATCTTTGCTTATCGTAGTTTTGCCTCATTAAATTGTATGTCAGATGAGTAAGAGGGGAAAGATACTGAGGCACTGGAACATTAAAGCTAACCTACCTAGAGGGTACTTAGTATCAGACAGTGCTGTCTGGATGTAGAGATCCTGACTCTGCAGAAGCACATATGTGTAAGGACATTTTTTAAAAATTATGGCTGGATCAAGACATAAATTGCATAATTTTCAGTGTCTCTGTGCCTAACCTGCACTACACATCTTTTATTCTTGGTAGTAAGCACGCATTTATACTGGTTTGATGCCTGTAGTTCAATAAACCGTACAGATAAACAGTTCCTTTTGTGCTGGTGATTTAAGCTCTGTTAACCAAAGGGTTAGCTCCAATCCACTGACTCCTTGTGTGGGAGGGGAAAAAAATGTTTCTATCAAGTTTTGTGTTGCTCAAGGTTTAAAATCTGGTTTTCTATTGATATGACCAAGGAAAGTTGAGCTTGGGGAATGGGAGGTTGGTTGGTTAGCTGGGGTGGTTTGTTGGGGAGCAGGATGGTTGGGAGGTGGGGGGTGTTTGGAGGTGGTTCTGGGTTTGGGGTTTGGGTTTTTTACAGAGTGGTAGCAAAGCTGTGCTACAAGTACACTGCATCCACAAACCTGTCTCAAAGGAGAACCTTCATCCTTGTACTCAGTATGAATTAGGACATTTCTGAAGCCATAGTGCTTTTGCTTGCTTGCTTGCCACAAGTGGGTTTTGCTCCGTTTCAAGCTAAAGCCCTTTGATGATTCTTTTTGCTCTTCCTCAGGTTTAATTTTCAGTTTACTATCAGGTGTCACTAGCAGAGATGTGAAATATGGACAAACTTTCTAAAGCCAAATGCTATGGAAAAACAGATCACAGAATCTGGATTCCCCTGTTGTTCACAGAACTGAGCCTTCCAGGTCAGGGTAGATTGTGTTTTTGCCACCATCTGTTGTGCCTGGGGATGCCAACGCAATACTTTTCATGACCAGTAACCTTACACAGTTTGCTGTAAAAGAAAATGTAATGTGGATTTTTTTAAAATTTTTTTTTTTTGGTCATCAGCAACTTCTATTCTTACGTGAATTTGTATGTGCTTTCAGAAGGCCAATTTTAAGAACAAATTATATGCCAGGAGAATGCATAACACATGTAAGAAATTATCTAGGATTTTGGCTCTGAAATCTGTATTTGGGAGCTGACCAGTTTTTCGAGTTCTGACCCAGCGATATGCAGGTAACTTTGATAATCTTTTATTTAAAGAGTGCCTAAAGCACTGCTAATGACCTCAGTACTGTAGGAAACAACTTCTGTAGATTGTCTTGTGCATTTAGCAGCTTCTGGTGATTTTTTTCACCATGTATTTAGAGCAGATTCCAGTTAGCATATGAGTAACATCATGTCAGTCCTACTTCTTTCGTCCTGACATCTCTTTTGGCTCCCGGTGCGATTTGGCCCGGTTTTCCAAAATGCTGATCCTGAGTCCAAATGTAACTTTGTGGGTGGTACATATGTCAAGCCCTAGTTCAGTATTTTTGGACAGCAGTAGCATTTCATAATTCTTTTGAAATGAAAAGAAGAAACTAAGTTAACTGAAAAAAAATGCAGCTAGATCTAGCTGGGCACAAGCTTGCCTTTTCTACTTCCCTCCTGCCCCCCTGTTTTTCCATCTGGAAAAATAGAGGTTTACGTGGCAGAAGCACTTGACAGGATTTAGGCTCATTCAGAGCAGCAGGCAATAGCGTAGCCTTGTCTTCATAACCTGTCTTGTCATGCCCTGGTGGCCACTGAGACCTCCTGGGATGTGGACGAGGAAGATGGGGAGAGTGGAGAACTGCAACCCTGTGTTTGTGTTAGTTAAAACAGTGAGCTAGGCTGAATTACGTAGATGGCTGAATAAGGCCATGTTGGCACTAAAAAAGCCAAACAACCCCCTCACGTTCTCTGTATGTCTGTGTTTGATATACTTACTGCCATATTATATCTTTATATAGCACGATCTAAACAACACACGAAGGTATAAATGACACTTTATTACATAAAATCAAGTGAAATAGTCCAGAAGGTTGTAGCCTGTGTGAAATAAACACACGCACAAAGTACAGGAGGTTTCACAGGGCATAAATCAAAACCAACTTCAGAGCTTCCTTCCTTCCATCTCCCCAGTGCAGTTGCTGAGCTGCTAGCTGAAAAGCTGTCCTTCATCCTTCTCTTGCTAGCAAAACACACGCTCATGTATTATTAATTCTGTTTCGCTAGTAATGCAGGACATAGGTACTTTTCTAGAGTGCCTCAGGTTGCTTTCCAGTGTGTCTGTGCCAGCTCAACTGCTGCGGTTACAGTTCTGAGCATTGTTTTTTCAAGTGCTGATAATTTTTCAGGCAATAACAACATCAACAGAAAAAGCGTGTTTGAGATGAGTCTTGACACTGAAGTTCTGAGCCCAAGAGGTGTTTTGCTGTGAGAAAACCACAAAACAAATCACTGTAGCCTTCCGGGCCTCCCTCACTTAGTCGCATAGCTTCAGGAGGTCATAGGCTAGCCAGCTACCCTTCCTAATCTGCTGATGAAACAAGTTAGCTTGAGCCCTTGCAACACGGCCGCTTCTAGCATCCTTACACCGTTGTGTCACAGTTGAAGGCCCTAGGGACAATAGTCCTTATGGTGGTTCCATAAAAGATCCTGGACTTGGCAGTGGGGACCATTCTTTTGAAGGACACCAACGTAAATTATGTATTTTTCACCCTTTCTTACTTTCCATCTTCCTAAAGCACAGTCAGTGTGAGGTGCTACACAGGAGAATATAAGGAAGGAGGAGAAAGACAGAAGAAAACTTGGTCCCTGTTTTTGGCTACTTACAGGACAGTGTATAGTAAGGGCTTTGGTCTTAAGTATTTGTAGTTATCTTGCAGATAATACAGTTTGTGGGTAAAGAATGGGTTTGGTTTTTCCTTTAAAAAGGGCGTTGTAAATAGTTAAATCGCATCACCTTAGTCTTGTTTGCTATTTGAACAAATATGTACAACTTGAAAATCCAGTAGAAATTGTCATCTTGTCAGGCTTGTGGTTTGATTAGTCATTTGACTCTGATGCCCAGCATGGACTCAGCTGATACCCTTTTTCTTGGTGTCAGAGCACAACTAGCTCTATGCAAGGAGTGGGAAGGAGTTCAGACTCCACCTCAAGGAGATTTTGCCAGGGCTCCCAGCACTGTAGGTCCAGCTGGAAGCTTTGGGACATGTTAATGAGCAGCCAGGGATGGTAAAATTTTTTCTACACATTCAATCCAGAATATCCAAGTTGGTGAGTGAGGCAGAAATGTTGGAAGTAAAGGAAGAAACAAGAGTGAAGTCCATGACTGACTCATCCTTCCCAATAAAATGCTATTCCAGGGTTTAAACATCAGGGAAGTATTATCATGCTGGCGACGTGTAGTGATTTGTGCCTTTTTGTTTGGTTTAAGAGCTAGTCCGTTTGCCCTCCCCAGTACAAAATGCCATTTAAATGTCTTCACTGTATAGTGTCTTATAGAGATGCCCAAGAAGTATCGTGGTTATATACCCAAGATATTCTTGACTACGTGGTCTCCCATGAAGCACCCACTGTGTTTCTCAAACCTCACCTCATTCCGTTTTGGTATTTCACACATAGTAATGTTTTGTAGTACAGAAGCGGAGTCTTCCACTACTATTTCTTCTATGCGTTTTGGTTGCTTTTGCTTTTTTCTTCCCCCTCTCCTCACCCCCAAACCCTAATATGGGCCCTACCTGTGGTTACTGGGAAATGTAAAGGTGGAGTTTAAATGTCTATTGCTACTCTCTTTAAGTCTGAGGCTTGCCTAGGTGATGCAGCATGTATAGCTGTGTAACACAGCACCATTTATTGATCCCGGGTCTATGCCGTATTTTGGAGAAGCAGGGGGCAGTTCAATTACAATCTAGGATTTCACCCTTAATTTTTAATTTCCTGCTGGTTTGTGTCACAGCCTTGGCATTGCTTAAACCTGATCAAATGCGACTCCCCAGAGCTCAAGCAGCCAGCCCGGCTGGAGAGCAGCGCAGCAGGGGCTGGCGG
>NW_010529652.1:38956-41673 GCF_000687285.1 Phaethon lepturus
CGGCGCCTTCCCTCCTCCCACTTCTCCCTTCCGCTTCAGCAGGGAGCGCTGATTTTTCACCCCAAGGGCTTTGGGCAGGGGTGCTGCACAGGGAGAGGAGGACAACGTGCAGGGAAAGGCTGGGGAGGGACAATTTTGTGGTATGAAGGGAAGTGTGTCCCTCTGGGGCGAGGTACTTTAACCGAAGAGGCTCACCAGCACCTTGGCTTGAGCATGTGTTATACAAACCACGGCACTCTACAGTTTATGCGAATGACAGCCTTTTTTTTTTTTTTTTTTACTTCTCACTGGCAAAATTGCTCACCTTCTCACCTCATCAATGTCAACAGCTGGATGTGTAAAAGGTAGAGTGCGCAGGCATGCGGTAAACAGAATCAGAGCACGAGCATTTATTTCTCTTGTCTCTTGGCCATGGGAAAACTGCTGTGAAACGTGAAATCTCTGACAACCTTGACTGTTGCAGTCAAGGTCAAATGAGCACTAAATATCCTTCTAAGACTCTTCAGTATGTGAAGCTTGTCTTGGTTTAAGCGGTCCTGAAAGGTGAGAACAGTATCGGAGAACTGTTTCACACTTTGACTGTGTACATGTCCTGTTGTTGCTCACTATTTAATGTTAACAGTGTGAATCTATTAATTGGTTAGCTTCTTGGTGGGCTTGGGGCTTTGGGGTTTTTTTGGTTTGGTTGGTTGGTTGGGTTTTTTTTCTGATACTGTATTATGGTATAGCCATAGCCAATGATACCTTACCTGATTAGGATGTTATTCCAGTCCACCTCTTGTTCCTTGCAAGCAGTAGGAGCAGCTTGGCATGTTAGATATTTGCTCATGTTCACTTTTCCTTTTGGTGAAATGGATAATTATTTAGGGAGAATCTTTCCACCGAAAAAGAAATTTACATCTTGGTTCAAAGACAGAGTCCTTAGGAAAAATTACTATTTAATTTTTTTTTTTATATCACAGCTGCTTGTCTCAGGGCACTGGGTCACTAATTGAGTGCAAGCTTTATAAATGTTGTCTGTTCTTCCCCCACAGGGCATACAAAACCATTGAGGAAGATGACTTGAAGTTTCCCCTTATATATGGAGAAGGCAAGAAGGTGGGCACATTTGCTTTCCTCAGACCAAAGGAAGAAGGAATTCTGTGCTGTTTACCACTCAATTTAGCCTGTGGCAGTCCAGTGTTTTCCACTCAGTATCTCTTTATTTTATCGTTCTGACAGCTTGAAAGAATATCTTGGTTCTGTCATAAATCAGTCTCATGTCTGGGGGGATGGAGGGGAGAGCTCAACATACTAAAAAGCATTTTTATAGCAAACAGTCATTTGCTGTTCAGTTTGCTTTTGTTTTTCTTTCATTGTAAGTAGGCTACAATGAGACCATCTTAAATAATTGACTTAAAATGTTCCTGGTTTCATTGTAAAATATAACTAAGCTGGATGAAGATAGCAAAATACCTCATGTTTGCTGAAGACAAAGCAGGAGGATATTTAATAGTGCTCTGAGATGCAAAACTCTAATTTAGGAAGGGGAGGGATCAGGGCAGAATTTGGGAAGTATAACACCCCTTAACTGTATCTTCTTCAGATAGTGTACGTGAACTCACTGTTGAATTTCTCTGATGTGAATGCTGATAGCTTTTCTTGAAAGGGACAAACGAACCATTACGTTTGGGTGTACTTTGTTTCCAGTTCCGTGATTAAGAACGGTGAGATCATTAGTGCTGATCCCAGCAAGCTTAGCTGGATGCAGCAATAGGATCAATACAAGGACTCAGTGGTGTCAGTTTGCCGATATTGGTATGCTCGCTGTGTTTCTAAATAGTGCTCCCCTGCTGCATTAGGTTATTATCTCAATGCAAAAATACACGGTCTTCAAAATTAGTCCAAGTTTTGAAGGTTCAGACCTGCAGCTTATCTTTGAATTTGGTTAGGTTTGTAATTATTTGCAAAATGTTTCATGCACATCTTTTTAATTTACTTTCTTATTGCCTTATGGAGCCAGGGTTTAGTGAGACAAAATAATTTTGAGTCAGTTGCTTGCTGTTATTGATGCTGTGAGCTCCCTTGTTCAGAAGCTGTTGCGGCTAAACTAGAGTTTGGGGAAAGCGATACACAGTGAGCGAGGTTCCCTGTGAGGCAGTCTGCTTGGTCAATCTTTGCAGAAGCGTTAATGAAGAAGAGCCCAGCACCTTTTGGGAAATAGCTCATGTTGCAGAGCAAGGTGCCTGGGGAAGGAAGTGGTAGATCTGAGGTAACAGCAGACCTGCCGTGGACCGGCCTTCCACAGAGGAGAGCACTGTGGTCAGTGCCACCATCACCTGTGTGTTCAGCAATTTAAGGTGGCCTTTGGCACTTTTCCTTGGTGGAGGGAATATACGGCAATATGTCAATAGGAAGAGACCGCAGCTTTCTTAGGTGAGTAATTAGGTTCCTCATCCTTTTTATAACAGTATAACTTGCTGAAGGAATGCTCTCAGTGAGGCGACTGGGTTAGGTTTCCATAGTCCCCGTCCCTCACAGATGGTCACAGTCCAAGATGGGTGCACACAGGCTGGGATGTGGACAAATACAAAGCTTGCAATAATGAGGGAAATGGAGGTGCCATGAGTGTAAAAAGCTTTGAAGTAGATTAACTGTGTTTAAATCTAGAGTTTCCGGGTGAGAAAAGGGAAATCATCCCTAACTGTAGCAGTTATGGAGTAGGAATGCTGTCTCTT